>NW_014542914.1:89799-138508 GCF_000741045.1 Vigna radiata var. radiata
AACGTAGGGAGCCATTTTTTTGGTCGNAGGGGACCATGTTAAAAATTTCTTACTAAGTTCATTGACTTCATGTAATTTTTAGTAGGGTAATAATGTAGTTTGACGACATCATGTACATAAGATATAATNGGGAATACTTAATTGTATTTCATTAATTCGATGTAACCATAAACAATGTTTTATTGTAATATAAATATAACATAAGTTGAACATAAATAGAAGTTCTGTAGTCTACTTCACAGCGATATTTGGGTGTTAACATTACAGATACATCCATTAATGTGCACTTCTACAGCAATGTCATGGACATGGTTCTGAACTTTAAAGACAAGAACGTCTCCTTCCTTCAAGCCATATTCACTGCAAAAATCTCTCCATCATTTTCCAAACTTCGTTGAATTCCTAGTATGTGAAACCAAAACCTTGCACCGGATGCCCTCCTTATGACCAAGAAGCACAACCTCTGTAAAGTCATTGTTCCTGATTGCATTCCCAAAATTGGTTCTCAAATCCTGCAAAAGATCCAATAATAAGTGATTGTATAATAGTCATGCAAAACAAACATTAAAATAACATACATTAAATACTAACTTTCAAACTTTATACATCATCCATTCCAATAACACATAAAATTTTATCTTACAGTAGGTTTTGTTGAAGCCATTGGACCTGCAGTGATAACAATGCCCACAAATATATAACTTAGGTTTCGCTTAAAAATAAATACCTCTTTATTAAAAAGCAGATTAGAAAAGGTCCATTCTTGCACTTACCCGAAAAGCAAATCACC
This sequence comes from Vigna radiata var. radiata, assembly GCF_000741045.1. NCBI lineage: Eukaryota > Viridiplantae > Streptophyta > Magnoliopsida > Fabales > Fabaceae > Vigna > Vigna radiata. Next base: position 90,590 of record NW_014542914.1, read on the forward strand.
ACCCAAACCACTAAAGTGATGGTCCGAGAACGAGAATGCTGCGACGACGATAACGACACGAAAGAGGTTTCGCCTGACACCCACAACGACAATGATGGTCCGAGAACGAGAACAACCTTTCACAATGACAACGCTTGAGAAAACTTGGAGAAGGAGGCCAGCGAAGAGACGTAGGGAGATGAGAGAACCGTCAGAGAGCACGAAAATGAAAAATGAAAGAGAGTGCCAAAACTAAAACCCCACACTATACATTCCATCTTTGCCCCTCACTTATTCCATCTTTGCCCCTCAGCAGATTTAACAATGTCATTTTTAAAAAATTAAAAACCACCCAATCAGACAATGACACCTGCCCAATGTTAAAAGAGTGTCAAAATTGGGTGTTAAAGTAACATTTTCCTTTCCCTTTTAGGTCGCATCAAAACTAGTAAGTAGTTAGCAATTGATTCTCTCATAAAAAAGGTATTTCTTGATTCTCATTCTCAATCATTCTATTCTATCATAATACAAAACTATCTAGTTATAGTTATTTTAGTTATTTTTCATCCATTAACATATCAATTATATGAAACTATATTAATCAACATAATCAATGACCAACTAAGTATTCATGTGGATAAATACATCCCTTGTTTATATAAAATAATTCAGTATTTTTCACTTATTTATTTGAATCATGTTTTTAAACTTAATTTAATTTTACAAAATTAAGATTTATACTTATTTATATATTAAATTAACCTTTAAAATTCTAACATTATCATCTTTAATGATGGATAGTAATAAAGTGTTTAAAATTATTTTATATTTGTTACCCGCAAACAATTTAGATTTAAAATGATTAGTTTTGTTATCCATTTTCAAAGCTAAAGCATTTTCGACCCTCGAGAAATTTAAAGAAATTGGTGAAGATGTATGTAGTTGATTGAACATTTTCAGAGTGATATATAAATGAAAGTTTCAAATTTTCATTCCATTATCTGCATGAACTATCTAACTCCAAATTTCTTCTCTTCTCCTCCTTCTCTCTAGAATTTCTTCATCTCACTCCATTTATTTAACAATCAAGTGCCTAAGCAATCAAGGTGTCAAACGCTTCCTTTTATACAGATCAAAATCAAGTTTATAGTCGGTAAGTTTATCCTCTCTTCTTAGAAATTCTATTTTTTGGCACATGCAATCCAAGTTTCTGGTTGCATGTGTTCGTCATCTTTTTCTTCTCATTTTTTATCACGTTTTCGGTCTTTTGGTTGATCTTTTCTTCTCAATCGTTCTTAGATTTTCTTGAAGTTCAAACAATTTTCTTGAAGGTGTAAAAGCTTTCTGTTCAGTCAAGAGGTAAGGGAAGCTAGTAAACTTTCTCTTCTCGTTTTTGTCTTCGATCTTCAATTCGTCTCTGCGTACTTCACACCATGGCTACCGCTTCAGGTACTCCTTTCTCCCTTCAAATTCCCAGATTTTCATTTTCTAGGGTTTCTGTTATCAGCCACCCTTAAATCCTTCTCTTATTTCTTTTTTCCTAAACCTGCTCATTTTTATGGGCGACTTCAATTTTTTTATTCCACAGCGCTCTTTGTTTTTTGTAATTTTTATTTCTCTCGGGATTGGCTGTTGTTCCAGGTCCCAATCAGATTACAATTCAAATCTATTAATCGTTACCCATCATGATTTGAATTAATAGATGATAGAAACTAGATGGAATTTTGGCAAGGTTTAGAGAGCGTGAGACGTCTTCTTTTTTCTTTTTTTTTCAGACTAGTTTAATATTGTTGGCAAGTATCAGAATTGGATTAGGATATGTGTAGAAAAATTGAAGTAGTGTGGCTTCATAGCTCTTAGGCTAATTGGTTTGAGACTGTTTGCACCATTTTTCAATTTTCACTTTTTAATTTTAATTGAATTTTGAACATGACCATGTTTGTCTCATTTTACCTTATACATCAATGTTTTTTAAACTTTTTTGGCATGGATTTCAGTGGCATTTAAATCCAGGGAGGAGACCATCGGAAACAGATTGAGTTGGAGGAGGCACGAAAAGCGGGGCTTGCGCCAGCTGAACTTGATGAGGATGGGAAGGAAATCAACCCTCATATTCCCCAGTATATGTCATCTGCGCCTTGGTATCTTAATGCCGAGAGACCTGTAAGTGTTTCCACTTTTTAGAGTTATTGAGATCGGTAGGAATTTGGGGTGTTTGATGTATAAAAATTAACATTTTCTTTCGTCCCTTATGCTTGTAGAGTTTGAAACATCAAAGAAAATGGAAATCTGATCCCAATTACACCAAATCATGGTACGACAGAGGTGCTAAAATTCATCAGGCAGACAAACATAGGAAAGGCGCATGCGAAAAGTAAGTGATCTTTATTTGTCAAATATCTGAGCATTTGTTTGTTTTTAATGTATACTCCTTCTCTGACAAACAACTTGTAAACTCTTGATTAAACTTTTACTAGTTATTGGTTATAAGACAATAAATAAATATGATGTTTAAATTCTCTCTCAAAGTAATGTGTTTAGGTAAACACTCGCATAATCAGTCAATGAGTATTTTAGGTTTTCGAAGTCTGAATCCTTTAATTAGTTTTTGTATTATTATTTAAACTACANGATAATGGCTGCGAGTTGGACTGTATATAGCATAACAGATGACTTAGTTATTTATGTTTTTACCTTATAACTTCATTACTCATGATGAGTAGGTGAATATGTTATTTGATATGTTTTGTTATTAAGCCATGTTTTTTAAATATTATCTTTCAAATCCCGTAAACTATTTGATAACCAGGCTTGTCTCTGAATTTATTTATGGACCACTTAATCTTCTTGTTACAGTTGTGGAGCTATGACGTGAAGTCATGTATGGAAAGACCGCGAAAAGTGGGAGCAAAATGGACAAACACTCACATTGCCCCTGATGAAAAGATAGAAACTTTTGAGCTTGACTATGATGGAAAACGGGACAGATGGAATGGTTATGATGCATCTACTTATGCTCGAGTCATTGAGAGGTATGAAGCTAGAGATGAAGCACGAAAGAAGTACCTGAAAGAACAACAGCTTAAGAAATTGGAGAAGAGCAACCAAAATGGTGAGGATGCTGCAAGTGATGAGGATGAAGATGAAGACGATCTAAGGGTAGATGAAGCAAAGGTTGATGAGAGCAAGCAAATGGACTTTGCAAAGGTTGAGAAGCGTGTGCGTACAACAGATGGTGGGAGCACAGGAACTGTGAGGTAATTTTTATGTTACCGTCATTTTAATACATCTGGCCAGTTTAATTTGTCTTATATTTAAGGTTATCTATTTCATTATTTATTTTAGATGAATTGGAGCTGAAATATTTTTTCCCTCAGGAATTTACGTATTCGAGAGGATACTGCAAAATATCTTCTTAATCTTGATGTCAATTCAGCACATTATGATCCCAAGACCAGATCCATGCGAGAGGATCCACTTCCAGATGCTGATCCAAATGAAAAGTTTTATGGGGTAACTTGTCTCTTGAATGAAAATTTGTAACACTTCAACTTGTTTCTACTGCTATCTGTAATCTTGTATTTAGACTGAACCTGCTTTTGTACTGTAGGGTGATAACCAATATAGAAATAGCGGGCAAGCTTTGGAATTTAAGGAGTTGAACATCCATGCTTGGGAAGCATTTGAAAAGGGACAAGATGTTCACATGCAAGCGGTCCCATCACAAGCTGAATTAGTCCATAAGAGTTTCCTTATCCGGAGTGAGGAGCTGAAGCATCAAACAAAGAAAACAATTATTGAGAAGTATAGCAATGCTGCTGACGAGAACAAGCATCCAAGAGCACTTCTGCTAGGCCAAACTGAAATGCAAGTTGAGTATGATCGTGCTGGTAGAATAATTAAAGGCCAGGTGAGAATTGTATTCTAAATCTGTATAGAGCACCATTGTAATTTGCTTATAAATCTTCAATATCCTTGGTAGTGCGACTTTTTCATGATCTTTTAATGTTTCTGCTTTATGGGTACTCGAGACTACATTTGATTGTTATTTATCTTATGCTTCCAACAGGAAGCAGCACTCCCCAGGAGCAAGTATGAACAAGATATTTACATTAACAACCACACAACTTGTGTGTAGGAGTGGGCGAATAGAACTGAACTGCCCTGTGTTACTAAAATCTGTATTGAACTAAAAACTAATTTGTTTTAATTGAACTGTAAAAGAGTTGACACTGAACTGATTTTTGTTTTATCAAATTGGACTGAATTGAATTATACTAAATTGTATTAAACTATAATATAAACTGAACTGAACTACTAACTATACTATCTATACTAATTTTAATTGAATTGTACTAATTTTAATAATGTCATAGTTTTTATTAAACACTTTTCTTTAAACCTTTTCACTTTACCCACACTGTAATTATAAAAGTTTATTATAAAAAGATTAATTATTTAATTATTTTAAATGGTAACTGTCTGATATCCTGAAACAATTATATAATAAATAAATTATTAAAGTAACTTTTTAATTTAAATTGAAAAATATAACATTGTTTTATGTGTATAAAATTTGTTTTATCTTTTATCTACTTATTTTATTTTAAAATAATTTTTTATTTACATTTATTTTGTTGTCTCATAAAATTGTTTTATTAATCAATTATTTATTATTTATATTTTATTATGTGGAAATTAAACTAATATTTATTAATTATTATAATATAGTAAAAGATGATGTAGAAAAGTTATTTTTAATAAATGTTTTTTAATTTTTTTTTGTCATTTGATATTTGTAATATTAATTATTTTTTCTATATTATTTTTTTTTATGATATTTCATTATATAGTCATTTAATAAAATTTAACTTTAAAAAATATATTTTAGTTTTAGTCTGTAAAATAATATCATTTAAAAATAATAATATTGATATTTATTTTGAAATAAGTTGATTTTTAAATAAATAGTTATTTTAGTGTGTGTGCTTATACACATTTTAATATCATTAAAAGTTTTTTTTAACATACTTTTAAATATTTAATAATATGTTAAAGAATATAATATATTTAAAGTATTTTTTTTATATAGTTATTTTTTATAATTTCTATTACTTAATTATTTAATATAATTAAATTTTAAAAATATATTTTACTTTTATTTCTTAAAATCATATTATTTAGATAGTAATATATGTTTATTTATAAAAAAAATATAAAAAAATTGTGATCAAAAAATTGTCTTAAAAAATTTATTTAGTTTTTTATGTGAACGATTTCTTTTATTCATATTTTATTATTAAATAACATTTTTTTCGAGATAAAACAATTAAAGGGAATTAAAGAAAAGAAAGAATAGATACAGTTTCACAATTAACTAAACCGAAGATGTGCAGTTATATAGTATAATTAACTATAGTGTTTGTCCTGCCCTAACATATATCATGTTGTTATTACAAAAGATGGAGAAATGTTATAAGTTCAGTTATATAGTATAATTAACTATAATGTTTGTCCTACCCTAGCATATATCATGTTGTTGCAAAAGCAGAAGAAAAGATGGAGAACGCGATAAGAAAAAAAATGGAGAAACACGAAAAAGAAACTTGATTCGAAAAGTTTTTAATAAAATAAACGTATTTTATGTATTTTCTCGTTCTAAAAAGTATTATATGTGTCTTAAAAGAATTATTTCAAAAAACTTGTTTTTGAATGCATTTTATGTATTCCAAAATTTCTATTTCTGAAATTTTGTTCTAAAATCTTATTCAATAATTTTACAATCTTTGGAGAATTTTCATAACATGTAATACATGTAATTTGAAAGTACTTTTACAAAGGATAAAATAATCATTTAAAAAATAATTAAGGGTAAATGAAGATATTGTTGGGTAGAGGAGGTAAAAGCATATTGGAAAAAGGGGGTTACTCCCTGCACCTCCCCAATTCTAACCCCCACCCCCCATTCCACTTTTACTCTTTTCTCTATTTTTTCTATTCCAATTTTATCCTTTACCAAAAATTTATATTTAGAAATATAATTTTATACTTTTATTCTCCCACCCCCACATAACCTATTTATTTTTATAATTTAAATATTTTATAAATTAATTCTAAATACAATAAACTAATAAAACAAAAAATTAAAACAAACGTAACAAAATTAATTAAAGTTAAAATATAATTACTTTAAAAGGAAAAAAACTAAAAAAAAAATAAAACGGATAACGACATCCGTTGACGGATAGCGACATTCGTTGACGGTGCCTGTCTTCTTCTCCAACGCGCACAATAGCACAACACAGAGATGCATACTCAAACAGAAACACCAGAGACAACACAGATACACCACAGAGATGACAAACTCAAACAGAAACACCAACTACCCAATCCTACTCTACACATTGCATACGTTTAAAAAAAAAAAAAAAGAAATTAGAAGGAACTAACCTGTCGACGCTTGCACCGCCGCAACACAGCCGCACAACACGCTCTGCGCCGCCGCACCAACACCTCACAACAGCCGCACAAACAGACAGAGAGGAGTGGGAGAGTGAGAATCCGAAGTGGAAGAGTGGGAGAGTGGGAGAGTTGCAGAGTTGTTTCAAAATGGTGGGGGTGGGGGTGGGGAATACGAAAAGGAATATGTGAAAAGAGGGGGAGTTGCAGAGTTGCAAAGTTGTAAAAGAGGGGGGTTAGTGTAGGGTAGGTTAAATAGGGGTAAAAGGGTAAAAAAAAAAACCTTAAAAGGTTAATTTTGTATTTAAAAAAAAGTTCAAAAAAATTGAGGGGGTAGGGGTTACAACTGGAGAGGTACAGGGAGTAACTCCCTTGGAAAAATTGTGGAAAGGGTAGTGGGCTCTGCATTTTGAAAAAAATTAGGATGTTACTCCTTCCACCACCATTCATTTTTCCACCACCATTCATTTTTCCTCCACCTCTTATTAATGATAAAATTATCTTTTAATTTTTAACTATTTTACTTTTAATCTTATTTATTTACTAAACCCTAAATAATTCTTCACTTTTACTCTCAACCCCATTCCCTAGCTTTCTCTCACTCGTTCTCTCTTTCAGATATGTTTCTTCCCACCTCTGTCTCACTCTCTTCTCTCTTTCAAGAAATTCGTTTCTTCTCACCCCAACTCTCCCAATGTTGTATTTTGTTTTGTTTTGTTCCGGTCACAAAGATGTACTAGAGTATTTTCCATTAAATGTTTTGAAATAAAGGTGGTTTCTTATTTACTATATCTAGCAGAGTATATTTTTAGGTATGGATTACCACTGTTGCTTTTGTCACAGTTGAATTGAGGAAATTAATAATTATAATATAACTATCATCACGGCCAAGTTGAATGAATTATGAATTGATTGATTGTGAGTGCGTGATGCATACGAAAACCTTTAGGAGAGATAGGAATGTTGATACGCAGATTGAACGTGTATGATGCAGGGGAACTCATCCTTCTCGCCAAGCACGTCAAAATCGTAGAATCCCTCCGTACAAAACAAAACAAAACAAAAGGAGAATTGGGGTGAGAAAACGGATCTCATCGAAAGAGAGAAGAGAGTGAGACGAAGGTGGGAAGAAACAGATCTCAAAGAGAGAAAGAGTGAGAGAAAACTAACTGGTGGGGCTAAGAGTGAAAGTGAGGAAGGATTTGATAAATAAATAAGGTTAAAAGTAAAATGGTTAAAAATTAAAGGGTAGTTTTGCCATTAAAAATATTTGGGGAGGTGAAGGGAGCAACACCCAAAAAAATTAATAGAGTAATGAGTGTTACTCCCTCCACCATCCCATCTTCTCCCTCCACTTCCCTAATTTTTTCTAAATTCTAATCTTATCCTTTTTACTTTTACCTTTACCTATTTTACTTTTTATATTTTAAAACCTTGATCCCCTTTCACTTTCACTCTTTCTCTCAAAGGCAAGCCCCCACCCCCACTTTCACTTTCTCTGTTTCTTTTCAATTTCCACATCCATTAACACCTAATCTAATTAATTCCTACAATCTTCTTTGTCAACAGTGTCACGAGTCCCCTTCACCTTCTCTTTATCACCATCATATATCACACCCTGTGACTTTGAATATTAGAACTAGTTTATTGAATTTACACCACATTCAGAATTCCTCACATCCACATATGTTGATGAACTACAACATGAAATTTGTTGTTCCAACTGTCAACTTCTTTCCATTACTTTTTAAAAAATATGACAAAAGTGATCAAATTATATACAATATAACATAACTAAGCTTTCGAGAATAAAGAATGAAGAAAAGGCGGAAATGGAGAATGATGTTAACGGATGTGAAAATTGGAAAGAAAGAAAGAAAGTGAAAGTAAGGATGGGGGTTTGCCTCTAAAAGAAATAGTGAAAGTGAAAAGGGATTAGGGTTTTAAAAAATAAAAAGTAAAATAGATAAGATAAAAGTAAAAAGAGTAAGATTGGAATTTAAAAAAAATACATATTTTTTTGCAGCTTCTTTTTGTACCCCTGTTTTCTTATTGCAACCCCATTATTTTCATAATACCCATTTTACCCTTTGATCAAAAGTAAATGAAAACCTAATTTAATTATGTATTTTTCCATTGAAAAATCCACGAAACCTAATAAACATTTGTCTTCAATTATTTCTAATATATATTTTTCTTACAAAAATAAAATCTTTTAAAATTACTAGCTACCACCAACTCCAAAAAAAATATTATAAGACTCCTAATTCTTTCATATGAAAAGAAAAACTTAAATAAGCTTTAAAAAATTTATGACTGAAATAGTATATATTGTAATAATTAAATCATCCACATAAGCTAGCACATAAAGGTATATTTTTTTTCTGTGTAATATAAACACTGACTGAAGTGGAGGCTAGATTTCCTAAGAAATCTTAAAAGTTTATTGAATTGTTTATCTGTAAAATCAAGGTCTACGGATCTTTTTACTCAAAATTCTTAAATTATCATGTTTTCTGATTTTCAAGTGTTCGTGATAAAGTCACTCCCCAAACTTGATAAGTCGTACAAATTGAGTTTCGTCGAGATCTGATCCAAAATAAATTTTAGTTCTAATATTAGTTGTTAGTTGTCAAATATTGAGGACTAATATTAGTTGGAATTAATTTGACAAATGACTTGATGAGTTCTTTACAAATCTAATACAAAGTGAATTTCAACTCCATGGAATCCCTTCAAGATTATAATACTTTCAGAAGAATGCAAGATGCCTTCAATCACATGACATGTGTCAGAAGCCATATGAAAAAGATAACAAAGTCTATGAATGGATTTTAAACAAGAATTTCTTTGGTTTTAGACGTGAAAGTATAAAAATTTGAGTGGTATCACTTCACACTTTACTCATATATTAATATATTACACATGCGCAATAGTAAAAGGTTTAATATCATAGTATTTTCTTACTGGCCACCCTAAAGTTAGCAGTAAAAATAAATAAAGGAATGTATACCTGACATAAGTATCACATTCACATGCAGCATGTGCTTCTTCCAGTACATAATATTAAATTTGTAAATGATTATGATTTATTTATAACGTAATCTTTTAGATGATTTATTAATGAATCCATTAAAATTTGAGTGTCAAGAAGAAACATCAATGATAAGGTACACCATCATCTTCTAACTATTATACTTCAACAAGCAAGTTCAGCATATGTTCTATTATCTCATCTCTCAAGATTGAGTTGTACAATGATATTTTTACCAACATCCTTGATATAATCATTTCTTTTCATGGAAAAGGTTGTCTCCATTATTATATGTAAATTCAAATAAATGCGATACAAGTAGAGTACCTCTCTCTATGTATATGAATAGTTCATGATGAGATATGTGTGTGGTTGTTGCAGACTTGCATCACTCACTTCAATGTGATAATTGTAGCAGATAAGCGTAAATTTCTATGTGCCCAGTTAAGAGTGAGAATAGGTTGCATCGATCTGATGCATAAAAGATGAAAAGGTTGGATATTTCAAGAAAAATGGGGACAAGGTGTTTGACATTTTCACAACTAAAGAAACATAATATCAAATGGGACCCTTTGGATGGTCATGAAAGGAACAAAAGATCCTAGTAGCCTAAAACTGATGTAGGCACTAAAATTGATTTCTCTATTCCTTACCGAATAATCTCTGTTTTCACCAGGGAATGTTGTCCCGCTAATAAGTCATACCAAACAATATCAAACGAATTATAATATTTTCATCATTCAGGTTGCCATCATAAGAGGAAAAAAGGCAGTAGATTCATGATGGCAAAGGTAGCATTAACAGATGGTACAAATTTGTCAAAAAGAAAAAGAAAAAGGAAACTTTACACCTTTCATTACTGATATAAAAGCGTGGAGGACTCATGTTGTGTATGAACTATGAAGATGAAGATCCCTTGAGACTGGGATGTTTGGTATCAAATTACTATCAACACAAAATAAACTTACCTATTGTAGTTGTTTTGTCGTAGCAATATGGCCAAAATTTCAGAGAAGTTAGGACGTTTTGAAGGGGTGTTGTTCCAGCACTTTATCATGAGAGACTTTAGAGTTTGAGGGCAGTCCTTGGGGATTTCAGGTCTTAGGCCACAAGCAGCAATGCCAACTGCTGCTTGCACGGGTGAATATGCAGAATATGCTGCCTCACCAGTTACCATCTCCCAAATAATCATTCCAAAACTATAAGCATTACTCATCCATGTCTCTGTTACGCTCTCTGGATCACTAGCAATTATCTGTTTCAACAAAAAAGAGGGCACACAAATCCATATGTTATCTCTCATTTATACAAAATAATTTAGTAAAATTCATACACTATCACAATCAGACAAAGCCAAGGTGCATGAACTTTATTTATTTCTTATTGAAGCCTTTCCTTTAGAATGTTATTTTCTCATTGAAAGAACGATTTTAATCAATAGTTTTCATTCATTATTTTATTTCCGAACACAAGGCTTGAAAGGCTCCAAGACGCCTTATCGATTGGACAAAAATAAGTACAATAGGGGGACAGATCATGCTTACGGTTTAAGGTGTGTGGGCTCCATTTGAAATCAATCAAGGTGCAATTGGCATTACACAGCACAATGCTGATTTGTCTAATGATATACGGTGGTGTTTAAACAATGGCATACACTATATAAAGTGAAAGTACACAACAATTATTAAGCCATGTTAAGCATGCTCAAACAATGATGCCAAGACAAGTGACATGAAATTTTTAGATGTCTAGTTCAGCATTGCATTTTACATACAATGGACCTAAACAACATCCTCCAAGCAATAAATCTAACAGATTGTTACTTTAAGCTGCTATAGATGAGCTCAAACACATGAATGAATTAGAACTTTAGTTTGAACAAGCTTAAATGACAATAAACAAAACAACCAGCGAAAGTGTTAAAAAGAGAAAAAAAAAATCACATTAACAACTTGATCCAACCTTAAACACATAAAAGATGATACTCACTTATATTAAGAAAAGTTGTTATCAGACATTGCAACCATAAAAATTATTTTTCTTTGAAATGCTGGTTACAATTGAATCTTACAAGTAAATCTGATTTCTATACGCGGTGCTAGAGTTGGAGGGTTATTTAAAAACAAATCATGACATGTTAAAGCATGGTCTGGAACAACAACTTAAAAGCCAAAGACACATTTCCTAAATTTGATGCAAATACAGAATTCGAAAACATTATGCAGCATAATGACCTGACATATTTTTCATAATTTTAGTAATTACATTTCTAACTTGGAAGGAGTTTGATAGGGACAAACCTCTGGTGCTAGCCACCGATAACCATCAGTTTCATACTCCATTGCCTCTCCAACACTCTCGCAAGCAGTGACAATACCCATATCACCCAAGAAAGCATTCCCATGCTTATCCAAAACAATCTTCTGCGTATTAAGGTCTCTGTATGCAACACCGTGATCATTCATAAACTTCATTCCCTCAGCCACATCAACTGCAATTCTTACAACATCCTTGCTCGAAAGCTTCTTATTCTTTAACATTAAGTCGTGAACAGATCCACCTTCCACAAGTTTTGTCAATACACATAACCCATAGTTTTCATCCACACAAACACCAAAAAATTGCATAATATTTCTATGACCACAGGTCATCAATGCCAGCAGGTCTTTCCTGAGCTCAAACTCGTAAGTGTTTCCTTTATCACACCCTCTAAGCTTCTCGATGCCAACTTTTTTTCCCATGTACATCCCCTTATACGAATTGGGCCCAATCTGTTCTGCAAACTCAAGACGATCTGAGTTCAACAACCATTTTTCAATATCATCCCCACCTGATTGAATAGTCTGCCATTCATCTACCACTACAAGAAAAGATGAACTCGGTAACGGCACCTGAAGCTGAATCTTTTGGCTCAAATTATCAAACCCATTTCCACAACATGCATCACCACCATCTTCCTCAATCTCTCTATGTCCTCTCCCTTCGGTGTTCTCTTCTTGACATCCACAAAGACCAAAGGAAAGCTTCACACCGCTGGCTTTAGGCCTCTTCATGGATATCTTGAGAGCATTTTCAACCCGGGTCCTGACCAACTTATCATGCTGACCACTTGACAGTACAAGAAGAAGCACAATCCCAAGGGTGAATCCTTTCTTCTCAAATATCTGAATCTTCTTGCAGCAAATGGAGTAACCATCCAACGCTCTTGACATTGCGGGCCATGAAATAGGAGAGTTGCAAGCGAATGTCAACTTGAACAAAGACCCCTGAAGTTGAATCTCACCATCACCCTCCTCTTGAATCAAAATCGCAGCCTGCTCATCTTCCAAAGCTTGCTCCATCAGCTTCATGTGAAGAAACACATCTTTCACATCAAACCCTGCCTGAGAATAACTGCCAAAAACAAAACAAATAAATAACACAAACTCTAGAATTTTAGAATTAAAAAAAAAAAAAGAGAAAAATCCATCATCGAAGCAAGTGATCGCCAAACACAGTGCTACTAAATCTTCGCATTCACATTCATGGAAATTATTACATGATTTGAGACCAGCAGTATCGATTTCCAAATGATGGTCAACTAGTATTATTAAATTTCTTTCATCAACAGAAAACCTCGGTGGGGTGCGACATAGAGATCGACCATACAATAATTTCCCCGCATTCACATTCAGATTAGAACACAACTTCTAACACGGCAGAAGCAAAACCCATTTCCCATAGGAAAAAACACAAAAATAAAATCGTTGAGCGTCCAACTGAGGTGACCTTAAAAACAAGAAAATTAGCATCAACACGCACATTCATACTGGATCACCTCCAAGTTGGAAACTTTAGAGCTTCCAAAATTAAAAGATGCAAATCCCATCCCCAAAAGAAAAAAAAGAACAAAACTTACAAACACTCCATAAATGCATTTGATATTGTACTCCCACCAGAATAAAAGTTTCACCCCTGTAATCTAAGTTGATCTTTAATGCAATGAAAACCTTTATTACGAAATAAAACACCAGTTGGGATTTAAGAATAGCGCCAAAAACATTAATTTAATGCATGTCCAAAAAATAACGTCACCGTACTAGGTGACCTTAAGCACACCAAAAAAGTGCAACTGAATCTTCACTCTTCACATTGACATTCATTTCCAACCCATCGCAACCGAGCAAACTGAGGTTGGGATCCGAACCTGAGAGGCAGGGAGTCATAGTGCTTGCGAATGTTGCAGACAAGCTTCTCAGGGAGATGGGTCCCGGGGTATATGTGGCTGAGATTGCGCACGACGGTGGTCCACACAAGGTTGCGAGGTGCGTCGGGTTTGGAAGAATCATTCATAGCGGTAAGGGAGTTTCTGAGGGAGGAGAGAGCCTCGGAGACGTTGCGCGTGAGTTTGAGGAGCTTCTTGTGGACGAGAGAGGAAGAGGGGGAAGACGAAGAAGAAGAGTCTCGGGGTTGCGAGGAATGCGCGGTGAGGAATGCGTCGTCCTCGTCACTGGTGGTGCGGCGCGACCAGCACTCCAACGCTGCAGCCATTGAAGTTGGAAGGAAAAATGTTGAGAGAAAGATGATTCAGAAGGTTCACGCTTTGGAGTCTGTGAGAGTGACCATGTTTTTGTTCTTACAGTGAGAAAGGAAGAAGAGAATACCTGTGCTTTTTGTTTTTCTATTGTTCAGCATTTGAATTTCCATTACTTTATTAAGGTGATGATGATATAATTTTATAAGAATAATACTAAAAATATTAAAATAATAAAATTTCAAAAAATATATAATTTTTTAAGTATTGTGTATAAATAATACACAATAGTTATTTTTAGATAATCAATTTAGAAACGTATAAATAGATGTATTTTTTCATGTGATTTATTCAATAATCTACTTATTATCTACTACACGGATGAAAAAAAAAGGTTGGAATGGTGAGTTTCAGTATTTTATCTTCATTTTCGTAAAATTTTGTTTTCACTTGTATTCTTATATTTAACTAGATTTCTACAGATCTAGATTATTATTTATTTGTTAACGTTGTTAGTATTCTATTTTCATTCTATACACAATTTTGTTATGTGAATGATGATTTCTAATTAGACATCTTTTACCTCCTTTGTGATACTTTTTTTCTTGCCTTTTCTTACTCTTCAGTGTCCTCAATACTACACATTTTATTTATACGAATAAGATAAAAGAATATGAAAACATACAAATAAAAAATTATAAACTAAAAATAAAATAAATGATGATCATATATGTAATAAATCTTCCATTATATACTTCCATTTGATCAAACATGTTGAACTAACGTGTTTGGTTTAATATGATCTCAAAACAACATTACTAATAGTATTATTGGCACTTTGTTATCTTTTATGCAAAAAAGAATAAGTCATGCCTACAAAACTTTCAACATATGAAACATTGATTAAGTGCATATTAGATTGTAAAAGTTTGAATTGAAGTCTTACATTAATCACAATGCAATAAAACATAACCACTAAATCAAGTAAATTAAGACATAAGTTGAAATTAATTAGATGAAATAAACATGAATTAATTTTTGCACCCTATTAAATTATTACATGTTTAGATAAATACATCCAAGTTCAAATATCATCATTTGCTTACATTCACAAGATTGATTAACATCCAAAATAAACGTATGATATGTAAAAGGCTTGAGAGCGATAAAGTATTTGATCATTACTAATATAAAAATAGGTTTAAACCATTTAGTTGTCCCTATTTTCGGGAGGTTTTCCCATTTTCCCCGTCTTATTCGAATTCCCAATTGAGTCCCTATAAGTGTTAATTTCAATCAATTAAGTCTCTGCTGTTAAATTTAGTTACCGAGATTAACTTTTTTACACCGTTGGAAGGATGACCTGTTAAATTCTATAAACGTGACCTATTTAGAGTTGAAATGTGGCATGAATTGAGTCCCATAAGTACTAATTTCAATTAATTTCAACTCTAATTCATGGCAAGTTTTAACTCTAAATAGGTTACGTTTACAGAAATTAACAGGTCATCCTTTCACCTTTCAGCTGTGCAAAAAAGTTAACTCCATTAACTAAATTTAACGGCAAAGGCTTAATTGATTGAAATTAACACTTATAGGGACTCAATGTGGGATTCTAATAAGACGGGGATCAAAATGGGAAAACCTCTCAAAAATAGGGACAACTAAATGCTTTAAACCTATAAAAATATAAGTCACATAACTAATATATTAGTTATAAATAAAGATTTATATTGTATGATTAAGTTATTCCAAACTTCATTTTCAACTTTGAAGAGTCTCAGTTCACTCCATGCAAATCCAAAAAAAAAAATAGATAATATCATTTTTTATCATTTCTTTTACAATTATTTCCATTATTTGACATTTATTAAACTTTTATGTTTATAATACGTTCTCTATTATTATAATACTAATTACACATATATTTTTAGTTTCTTTTAAATGCATCATAATAAATCACATATAGGAAATTAGATAATTTATAGACCAAACATTTACTTATTTTTAACTTTTTCTTATTCATTTAGGAATATTTAACTATCACTTTCAATTTTAAGTGGTGATATGATTACTATTTGATATTTTATTTTAAGGTTTATGTAATTATAACTTTTTTATTAAAATTTGATATCGAAAAAGATTGAATTCGTATACTTCTATATTTTATTTTTTTATTTATTATTAAAAGATTTTTTAACACTGTCATAAAATGTTTGAGTGCAAGTAAAGTATATACTTAAGAAGAATGAAATAAAACACAAAAAAGTTATTAAAATAAATATAACGATGTTATTCAATTATTCAGTGTGATTAATCATTTATAGGCTAATGAACAAAGAGAACTAGATAACTTTGTGGGATGTATAATTGAAATTTTACTCCTAGTTTGATTTGTTTAAAGTAATGATTATTAAACCTTTATGGTAGTCTTATGCAAGTGTGATGATTAAATTAAAGTTAATACAACAAACAAGGAAAAAAGTTATAAATTATTAAATAAAAGTTGCAAATGTCTTTAATATGTAAAACTCTTATAAATATCAAAGAAGAAGAACATTTAGAATAATTTTGGTGGTGACCATGTTTTCAGAGAATTACACTACTTATAAGTGTGAGATCTTGCATATAGTGATTTTCATCTAAAAATGAAGAAGAGGATAATAGAATTATGTTTTGATGTTTGTTAGGGTAACACTTTTGAGAACGAAAATTTTAGTTGTGAGGAAGATTGTAAAGTATCTAATAAAAAGTATTGAGAAAATGATAATAAAGAATAAAATAAGAATATAATAAAATAACTTTATAATTTTTAAAAGAATGAAATGAGAAATAGAAATATAAAAAGAAAGGTTGCACTCCTAGGTTTTTTTTTTTTTTTTTTGTCAAACTCTACATTCACCCAAACATTCATTCCTTAATCTTCTTTCTCAATTTATTTCTCCATTCTCATCCATTTAAAAAATTGATAGCACTTGTGAGAGTAACGGAAGGATTAAGGATATTTTGGGCTAATTAGATTTTGAAATATAATAAGTTAAATTTCTACCGTTTTTCTTTGAAATAATATGATTTCTCTTTTTACATGTGGTCTTTTTCAGTTGTATATAGCTGTTTTACACTTTAGACATATCTATATTGGTTAGAGATCATAAAATCATGGTTAGATAGTTGATCGAACTCTTCTTTGTATATATGAAGCTATTTTAGTCTTTGAAGTTATGTAAGGGAAAATCGGTATTAGGAATCTACTTCATGGAAAGGAAAGCTATTTTTTTTTTCTTTATAGTTTATGTGTTTTAAACATTAAATGTAATAGGTTGTGGTATAAAATGTGATTGACAATAAATATTAATTTTTTGGATGTGAGCAGCTAAAGTAGAAGAATATGGAATTTATTAAGAGTCCTATTATTGAGAAATTTATGATTTTATTGACATTGTTTCAACCTAGATTTCATGGTTAGAACCTGTAATTTGAATTTTGTTTGAAATGGAGATATGGTTGAATTAATAAGTCTTTGAGGTTGTAAGAATAAAGTTGGGAGAATCCATTTAGTAGTGTAGTATGGAATGTGGTATAATGTCAACATTTTGTATTTTAGTATGTGTGTAATTGTTGTAAAATACATATT
This sequence comes from Vigna radiata var. radiata, assembly GCF_000741045.1. Taxonomy (NCBI): domain Eukaryota; kingdom Viridiplantae; phylum Streptophyta; class Magnoliopsida; order Fabales; family Fabaceae; genus Vigna; species Vigna radiata. The sequence continues at coordinate 108,209 of NW_014542914.1, forward strand.
ACAAGTAGAAGCTAATTTCCTTTTTAAATTGAATGTTTTACTATTGAAGTATACAATATTAGTATGATTATTTTTTATTGAATGTTGCTTAAGTTTGAGAATTTTTTTACGAGAAATGAAAATCAAGTGAATAATGTTTAAATGGGCATTTTCTTTTACATGGAAAAAGGGTTGGTGGTACATGAAAATGGTAATAGTTTGAATGAAATCATGTATGTGAATGCAATGTCAAATTAGAATGAAACTATTTAGAATGAATGGAATGATGACCTATAATTGTGAATAAAAAATGACTCTTTGTAATGGTGAATTTTAGAGAAAAAGATGATAGTATAGATTTCAGAAAGAAGATTAATGTGTTATGTTCACATAAGGTTTTGTTGTGTAATAATTACTTGAATAAATTATTTAAAATTTTTAGATTAGAACACAAGCTTGAACGTATTATGGTTGTCAAATTGAAATAGAAATACTTACATGACATGTAAATGTGATATTTTCATGTGCATTAGTTCTAGATTAAAAGTTAATTAAAATTTGAAGCACTTTGTCATTTCGAAAAAATAATGATTCCCATTTTGTTAATCATTGGATCAAATTGAAATTTTGACAATTAATCTTAGACATGTAAATTTTTAGTTTGATTGTTGAAATTTTTTATTGAAATTTTGTAGTTAAAGTAGTTTTCTGCGTAGTAGTTTAAGAAGTTGACAACTTTGACCTTTGTTTCTTATTTGATGAATGATTTTTTCAGTCGTTAACTAATTGAATTTATTCTTGTTTGCATTGGATTATTGTTTCAGTTATCTATAATTTGAATGACAAAATACAATTTTCGAAGTTTTATGGAAGCTGTAAATTTATTTTTAAAATTTCAAACAATTATACATGTGTTTTAAGTTTTATTGTTAATTATAAGAAGAAGATACTTTATATGGTTTAGAATGGGTGTTTATTGTTTGTTTGAGAAATATATGGGCAAAACCGAAATTGTGGTCTTCTTAAATCCAGACAACATAAAGTGGAAAATTGTAAGCTCTTTGGAATGACAAATATGTTTTTGTATGAAATCATGATATGGTGCATTCTTAGCTCTTTTATGCCATTATAATTATATGTTTACCTATTAATGTTGCAATTATGGTAATAGTGAGTTATGTTAGCTATTTCCATGAGAAAATGCTAACTTAACGTTTGAAAGTGTATTAAGGAGACTTTGAGGGATAATCTTACCTCGGCTAGTGCCTAACTCACATAAAGTAGTGCATCTAGGTGGAGTGAGTTGAAGAAGACTCCACATGACAGACAATATGATATGAAAGATGACCATATTTAGAGAACTAGTGGAGTTAATCTTGTCATGACTTGGTTTGTAAACTTTGGCCCTGTGTTTAAACATTAATGGAGGAATTGTGAGAAAACATGACAAGTGCAGGGTTTCACGAGTCCATTCAATACACTTGTCTTTCAGAAATAGTGTTTATATGTATTTCTTTGTTTAAACTATTTTTGGCTTAATGTAATTTAGACTTTGGATAAAGTTGTGTAGGCTGATGTTGGATAGTTGTTTTTGATTAATGTGAACTAATTTGTGCTTTTGGGTTTATTTTTATTGAGAATGTTCGTCAAATGAAATAACTTGAGAGTTTGTTTAAGCATCGAGTGTTATAGTGGGATGGTTGAATTGGAATAAGAATATAATGAGACTGATTTTGGGTTGATTTTTATTGAGAATATTCATTGAATGAAATAACCTTAGAGTTTGTTTAAGCCTTAAGTGTTATGTTGGAATGGTTAAATTAGAATAAAAACATACTGAGACTAATTTTGATGAGGATTGTACGCTCTACACATATTATAGTGGTAGTAGACGAAAACTAAGAAAGATTAAACAAAGAATTGCTCTTAGTTTAGAAATATGATTAGATAATCTTCATAATAAGTTATAATTACTTTCATATTGAGTTTCTTCTTTTAAATGCATTAACTTACCTTTGTTATTTTTTTAGTATTTGTTTCTTTTTTGTTAACATGTTGGTTCATTTATACATGAATAGAGATAAAAACAAATGGTGGTGGCCCATTGCCGTCCATTTTTCCATCACAAGTTGCCAAAGTATATTCTTATTTTAGAGAAAAGACCTCGTTTGATTCAGACTATATATTAATATCCTTCGTGGTTACTCAGTCTATAACTTGGATTGTAGCCTGAGAATATATTATAGAACCAGCCTATGAAAATGTAGATATAAAGTCTCTCTCAAGAACGTTTAAGTTCAAGTGGTGGAATAAATTTAACAACATCCTCATCAGCAAGAAAAACATTGATCAATGGCAAGCCAATTATAGACAAAGGAAGGAAGAAAAAAGTTTAGCATTAACCCAAGAATCCTTATTTTTGGTTGAGAAACAAAGATTACTAGCAGAACTAGCAGCAGCAACTAGTATGAAGGACTTTGAGCAAGTAATTAAAGCAAATTCATCCGTATCAAAGACAAATTCAGAAGAAGAAAGCCCTAAGTTTAATCCCTTCGATATGTTTGATTGAAAAAAGAGAAGAAGATGTAAACACATAAGGATAGAAGAAGTAACTGAAGAAGAAGAAGAAAAGAAGACACAGAATAAATGAAGATGTAACAATATTTAGAAAAGAAAAGTAAAAGAAGGATGGAAAACATGATTGAAAAAGAAGTAAAAAGAAGATAAAGAAGAGATGAAAAAGTCACAATATTTAGAAAAAGAAAGGTAAAAGAAGGATGAAAGACGTCATTGAAAAATAAGAAGAAAAGAAGATAAAGCAGAAAGAAAGAAATGACAATGCTCCCCCGTCATAAGAATTTTGAAAAAGAGAAGAAATGATGAAAAGATTGAAAAAGAAAAAGAGAAGAAGACAAGAAATTTATAATGGCAAGAATCTCATCATGGCACAAGAAGGATAAAAATGTAAATTCTTAAAGGGTATTATTGTAAATTATGTAATGTTATGTTCTATTGTTTCTATAAATAAGAGTTTGTGTAGCTGAGAAGGTAGAAGTTTGAGTTTGTAAGTAAAAGTGTGTAAGTTTCACATATAATAAGTTGTAAGTGTTTTATGAAGAAATGTCTACGAGATTTCTATCCTAAGTTCTATGTTTCATGAAAACTGAGTTGAAAGAGTTGAGTCATTTTGTTGCTTGACTTAACTACTAGAGGTTTACTTTGAATCTCAATCCAAAATCCCTTAAGGTTGTGAGGTCTTTGGACTTTTTAATCCTTTAAAAAGTCTCTGTGTAGCACCGAGAGGTGTTAATACGTTGGTCAGCCCTTAGATCTAGTGGTCCCGACAATAAAGCCTAAGAGAGGCAGTAAGTCCGTTGGTCAGCTAGATAGTGGAAAGAGGTGTCCCGTAACATGGAAACTAAAGAAAGATTAAGAATGCCAAACATACTTAGATCTTTGAGTGATTTAAGATTGAGAAATAAAGATAAACAAATAATAGTTAGAACTAGCCAAAATGAAGCTTCTTCTTCTTCTTCTTCTTCTTCTTCACAAAACAATAAAGATAAAAAATTACAAATTGTAGAAATAGAAAACTCTTTACATAACTGGTCAATACCGATAGTAAAAAAAATGTGAAGTATACAAACAACATAAATTTTGGTTAACAAATCAAGATGAAGTTCATATTGTAGAATATAGTTATCCAGGAACTAAAAATAATAAAATTATTAACATTTTAGAATAATCACTTTTAGACCATATTATTTTAGAAAAAGCTTGGATATATGATTCTACAAAAAATAGCAGCCCAGAACCTATTTCCTAGATATTTTCATTACCCTCCGACAGACCTAGCTAAAACTAGATTATTTTGAGTTTATTTTAGTAGATACGGATTCTGCTAAAATATCTCATACTAAAAATGACCAAGAAATTATCCTTTTCTCAAAACTAAAAGTCTAGATTTATTAATACTAAAGGGATATTCTAAGTTATCGTCTTTACTGTAATCCAAAAACCAATCAAAGAAGTATAAGTTTATTTCATTTTGTCTTATGTAACTATAAAATTCTTCTTTAAACTTTTCTACTTATAGTTTTTTAAATGTTTTAAAATACCAATCTTTTCTTTCTTTATTATAATCAACTTCAAAATCTTGTCTAATCCAATTTTTATCTATTTCAAAAGTTTCTTCTCTACTTAAAATATTTAATAATAAGGAGGAGATTATGATTTTCTTAGATTCTTCCTATATAGGTTTTGTTACAATTGGTGTAATGTTATTTAATCCTCTTAAATCTAAATTTATTGTGGATCCATCAACTGAATGCCTAGAATGTTGTCCTTTATATATCATTTGGGGATTTCTTATGTTTACTGATAATGACCTATTCATTCTTAATCTCATCTTTGTACCTTCTTGTACTATTTTTCTTATTTGAATGTTATAAAATTTTGGTTGTTCTATTACATTTTCTAATATCCATTCTTTAGGGATCTTGCTTATTATTTCTTCATGACTTAGTTTCTTTGGAATTTGTACAGATGATTTTCTAAGATTAGCTTCTACAAGTATTGTTTCATCTTTTAGTAAAGATATGAAAGCTTTATAATTATAATCTATCTTTGTAATTTTATAATAAATTCTATAAATTATTTATATTGATTTATCTATAATTTTATTTGGTATTTGTACATATAATTTTATTGCATTACTTATTTTACCATTTTTAATATTTATAAAAAAAATTAGGGTAACAGTTAAAGAAAGGAAGCAGGACATTACTTTCTAATATTACAATTACTTAGTCATTAAATTTTTTAAGTTTTATATCTTTTAATATCATAAATATAAGGCTATTTAATTGAAAAGAAACACCAAATACCTAGAATACCAGGAACCTTATATAATAATATATGTATCATAACTTTTATCTGAAAAAAATGTTTCTATTATGTTTAAATGGACTCTTCTTGTTTTAAATCTTGTTATAAATGTTTTAAATCTTGTTATAAATAATTTATAAATTGTGTTTATCACTAAATAATAATATAAGGACTAAAAATTTTAGAATGTTACTCTTAACATTATAAGTAAATTATATAAATTTATCCAGAACTAAAATTTTAATTAAAATGTTGTTTAAAATTTTACTTAAGCCATATAAATTTTATGTTTATTTATCATTATAATTTAAATTTAAGAACTTTTCATTCGTTATGGACTTAAAAGAGAAACTTGATTATTTTATTGAAATAAAAAATTAAAATGTAAAATACTTTAATTACATTGTTTAATAAAATATTTTAAAAAATAAATAAATAATAGATAATGAAAATGTTATATAGTTTAATTTCTTTGAATTATTGAAATTCTCAGTCCAACAGAAAATTAAAAATAAATAAGATAAAAGTGAAGTAAAATTATAATTTTAAATAGGAAACAAACAAATAAATAAAAGTTAGGTAATTACATCATCATAAATTACTCAATTAAAAAAATATACTATTTTTCTTAAACTTTGTATTCTTGCATTTGCATCCTCTCCTTATAAGAAATAATTTCTGAACCAAAAAAATAGAAGTCACATCTTTATCAAATCCCACCAAATAAAGGAAAACTATTATACTTTAAAGAAGTTGGGTTATGACTCAAAGGATAGATAGATAGATAGATAGATTCTGGCTTGATTTAAAATTTCTACACATCACGCACACAAAAAAGAAAATAGTTATTATTATTAAAAAGTAAATTTGGTTTGATTGATTCACGTTCAGATCTCAGGGATGCTGGCGATGCTTTGATCTCGTCGGAGAAACAACGAATCGAATCGTTCGATTTCGGGGACGATGTTTCGCATTCTGTGAACCTTGTGCTAATTTTTGGATTCGATGACGTCCTCCAGCTCTAGCAGGAAGATCCACTTTGATACCACTGAAGATGAACACACAGAACATGAAGAAGAAGAGGCAGAAGTAAGTGTACATTTTCATTGCAAAAAAATTACTGAATCTAAATTATTTTTGGTTCCTCAATTTGAATCGGATTTAGACGTGCTGATTCGTTTCCGTGTTGATGAATTCCCAGGTTGAGCACTTTGATGATTTCACTGTCGCTTCTTCGTGGGAACGGTGTGTCTCTGCGTATGGCTGTTAATTAGTTCACATTGTTGTGTGTGCTCTTCGAATGCATATATAGAAGATGCGATTAGTTTAACTTAAACTTAATTTAAGTTTTTGTTTCGTGCTTTGGTAGGTTTATTTCTGAAATAGAGACAGTTTTACGGGCATGGATGTCTAATGCACCGAATAATTTATTGGTAAGTGTTGGAAATAACAGAAGCTGGCATAATTTGAATGCTATTGGTGTCAAATTAGTCTTGCTATACAAGTGTACATGCTTGTTTGATATGATATGATTTCTTCAATTATGTTTTTGCAATGGTGTTTAAGGAATGGCATGGTGTTGATGGAGGGGTTTTTTGTTGATTTTGAAGTTGCGTTCTTTTCTGTTGGAAAGTAAAAATTTATGCTATTTTTGTTTTGGATCGGAGTGATCATCTTCATTTATTTTTTCCCCTAGGAAAAAGGTGCAGTTCTCCTAGAAGATTCCGGTAATTTGTGCAAGGTGAAATCTGAAATGAAGTATGCCATGAAAAGTTACTGCATGGAGTTCTATTTCAAGACTGACCCAGATGGTAATTTTTTCTGGGGTTGGGGTTGGGTGGGAATGTCTAGTAGGTTGATGTTTAGGCTCAGGAAAGTGCTTTTTTTTCTTAATCTATTGTTTTTATCTGGTTGATGCAGGAGAAATTGCAGACTGGAACTTTGATTTGCATGATCTGCAGTTATGTTTTGGTGTAAAGGAGTTTTTGGTATGTTTAATGCTGCACGTTTCCTTTCACTGGAATTTAATGGTTCTACTATGGATAAGGAAACACTACTTTACATGTATTTCACTAGGTAATTGCTCCTCAGAGTGCAAGTGGTGTGGTTCTTGATGCTCCAGAGGCTAGCAAGCTCTTGAGTGCTGTTGCGATTGCTTTGTCTAACTGTTCAAGGTAATCATTGTTCATTGCTCTTTAAAATTAGGGAGTAGTGAAACTTTAGAATAACTTATGTGCATACCATATTTATATTGCATTTTTATGTATGATATTTGCATGTGATAACTACTCAACTTGTTTCACATTAATATTTGGGTTTTTGTTGACTCTCGTTGTTTAGTAGAGAAGTTACTGTGTTATGGGATTAAAATCTTATTATTTACACGGTTTAAATAGATTTTGTTGAATATCCAGTTTAGTTTAGGTCATTAAAGTGGAGATGTGCTTTCTCATGACATTGGGTTCATAGTTTATGGCCAGCATTTGTTCCAGTTCATGATCCATCTCGGAAAGCTTATATTGGAATTCAGAGCATGGGCACTGTTTTTACTAGAAGATTCGAAGCAGATCGAATTGGTAGTCAGGTTCCAATAAAACTCATGCATTTGGAGGGGCTGTATGAGTTATTTGTATCTAAGTTTGTGAGTTTCTCTCCCAGGTTCAATTTAATATCTATTTGATTTTACGAAGTTGGGACACATTCATTTTTTAATTTTGTATTTGCTCCCTGCTTTGTGCTTCTATACTTGGTCCTCTTATTTTAAACCGAGGCAATGTATATAGTGCACTGGTATAAATGGTTTGCAATTTAGTCTAACCTCTTCCCTAAGGGGATGGATACTGTGAATTGAAATAAGTGGTTAATATCCAGCAGCTCTATATAAACTTTTGATTTCATGTCTGCACTGTTCTTCTGAGTTTCACTTTTAGTGATTAATTTCCATTTGATACTGAAGGCCTACTCCACATTGGATCTGTCTGTTCATAATTTCAAAGTCCGATTTGCAATGAAGTTGACATTCAGAACACTTCCCTATGATGACGACAATATGAAAACTGCCAAAATTAGCAAATCTGAAGAAAATGTTACTGGTGAAATGTCCGATGGGATGCAGTGGGATGATGATTGTTCTTGGAGTGGGTGGTATTCTGCAGAAGATCCTGTTAAAGGTAAATTCTAGGATGTAGGGTTTTGTAGGTAAAAATAGCTGGGCTTCTTGATTGGATGCTTTCATTAGAGGTATTTTGGTGAATTTTGATACTTAACCATTCACAAACAGGGGCTTTACTGTATAATGATTCTTCCATGTGCAAAGAATACACATGGGACTTTAGAGCCAAAACATATGGGATTTTCAGAGATTCAATATAGACTATAGATATGCCTTAAACAGAATCTGTATAGACTAAAAATTTATCTTAAATAGAGCTTATAAAATGGGTAATTCTCACCTGTGTTGAATTAAGTCCTAAAACCCAAACTCTAAGAGCATATTTGAATAGTTTTTCTTAATCTTTTTTCTTTCTATTCGCATTTGTCCCCTAGAGAAGCTTGTTTGGTGACTATGGGTTTATTTTTGGGTGCTTTTAGTCTTGATCTTGTCTTTTTGAGTAATAAACCTCTCCAACTTTCATTATTTTCACGAAGCTCTCTGATCTGATATCAATGCCAGTTTCATTTAAGTTACTCTTGGGCCGCATGCAGGTTTTGAACTGATTGCAATATGGTCAGAGAAGATGGTTGAAAATTCTATGGAAATGGCTGAACTGGAAAATGCTTCACCACATGAAGCTGAGAAGTGGTTGATCTCTCTAAGGTTTACACCAAATTTTAAGTTGTTTATGTGTCACAGAAACCAAATTTCTCTTGAACAATTGCTGCTTATTTTATTAATTGATATCTGTTGCTCAAAGTGTTTTAATAAATAATTATTATAAGGTTCAATGTGGTTCAAATCACTGTTCAATTTACAACTGCCAGAAATTTCTTTTTTTCAGCATGTTTATAACACAATAATCTTTTGGTATTCTTCAATGTTTTGGTGACTACGGATTATTTTGAGAAAATAGGTCAGGCTTAGGCTTTTATGAAAAAGCTTTTTAGGCTTATAGGTCAACCTTTTTAAGTAAATATGAAAAATAATTTTTTGTTTTATTATTATTATTTTAAAATTTGTTATATGTATTTGTTAAGAAATGGACTTTAAGTCTAACTCAACTCTACAAAACGGGTTTATATAGTGATGTTTGCGTCCATTTATATATTATAAATTGGTATGGACATCATTTTGAGCGTGAGACTAGATATTAATGGGTGGTCCGATAACGGCCTGATAGAGGGTGAAACAACGTGCCCAACAAACAACAAATATCACTAGAATAGGCTCTAACCATAGTTCTGATACCATGTTAAGAAGTGAACTTAAAGTCCAACTCAACCCCATAAAACTGGTTTGTAAGGTGAGGTTTGAATCCACTTATATATTATAAATTGGTCTTATCTCTAGTCGATGTGGAACTTCCAACAGTATTCAAACCATATATTATTTTTTAATTACTAAACATGATTAACTACTCCATAAAAGATCATAAGACTATTGAAAGATAAATTTATACTTTATTTAAGGGCCTTATAAAAAATTAGATTTTTAAATCAGTAATTTATTTTTGTTGTGTTGTATATAGATAATTATATATGACAAAGTCAACTATACATATTATATGTGAAAATTGAAATTATTAATTAGTCTATTTAGCCTAATACAATAATTTCACTAGCCTTTCAAAAGCTTTTAAAAAAACAGTTTTAAACAGGTTTATAGGTCAGGGCAGACTTTCATGCAAATCAAGCTCGACCCTTAAAAAAAGGCCTGTAAGAGGTAATAGACCAGATTCATACTTTGCTTTTTAAAGAAGGTCAAGCCCAGGCTAGTTGAGCTCGACCTATTTTCCACCCCTTCTAGCAATATTTAATAGATACATTTAGTTTGTTATTTACTTATGCTTTTTAATTACTTCTAAAACTCAGTAATATTGATTTCTTATGCTTTTAAATAATTAATAAAATTGAATATTGTGGTATTATTTTTCACATATAGACTTCAAGGTTCCAGTGGGAATCCGGTTGGATTTTCTTCTGAGTTGCGTCTTCTGGTTGATGCATTGCAAATGTCATTTGAGGCACAATTTATGGAAGATTTTGTTTCAGGTTTGAATTTGTTTTTGGTGCATTCTATGGTGTACTAGTTCACTTATTCATGCAGGTTTGTGTTTCAAAGTTAGTACTGCATTTTGGCACATGGTTCATTATTTCCCCCTTTTCTGGCCCTTTGCAGTAGAAAATCCAGGTTCTGATAATATAAAATCGGCAATGGTTATACCTTCACCAACGGTTAGAGATCGTGTGTTGAAAGAATTGTTTATTGATGGTATGTGAAATTCTCCTTTATTTACCTTCCATTTTGGGTAAATACTCAAGTACTTACACTGTTGTTATTTCATTGTTAAAACATGAGCACCAGCCTACTTATTGGACTTGGTCAATGTTTTCCCGAATTTGCCTTTTGGGATTGCTCTTGGCACATCCTTTTCTAATATGGTATCAAAACCTATTTTGTCGTGCTATTGGGCTTCTCATAGATGTGTCATTCTACAAGCTTTGTGCTATAATGGAGGGGTGTGTAAGAAATCCCACAATAGTTAGGTATATTGAGGGTATGTAGTTCTTACTCCTTTATTTGCCTTCCACTTTGGGTAAATACTCAAGTACATATGCTGTTGTTTGTTAATTCATTAATCTTTAAAATAAGACTCTTACTTATAAGGCTTCGTCAGTCTTCTCCCACCCAAGGCTTTTGGGATTGATTTAGGCAGTTTTTTCTAAAATGGTATCAAAACCCATCTTGTGTGGATGTCGGGCTTGTCATAGATGTGTCATTCTACAAATTTCATGCTATAGGTGTCTCGTCTAGGGCATCAAGGGGTGTCTTTAGATATTCCTCTGTAGTTAGGAATATTAGGATAGTACTCCTTACAAGAATTGATCAATCCTTCCCCCTCTTAAGATAGTTGTTGGAATTGAGTTCGGCTCGGTCCATTACATGCAATCTATCATCAATGAATCTGCTACAAGCAACCTAGTTTGGGACACCAAATGACGAAATGGCCTCCAATGTAGTGTTAAACTTAATGTTGGTACTTCACATTATTTTACTATAATCAGTGATGTAATGTCTGCAGGTGTACAATTCTCAGATTTTGCTGATGGTGGACATAAGGCTTCTCGAGCTATAAAAGGCGCACCACTTGGTTCACTGTTTGCACAATTTTGTTTACATTCTCTTTGGTTTGGCAACTGCAATATACGGGGTATTTGCCAATAGTAAATATAGTTTGTTTGTTGTATTACCTAAACCTAATTAAGAGAGTAGGAATAAATTGTTCATGTATTAAGAATTTATTTTCTGCGATATCTTATTTGTACTTATAGTTATATTATTCATTTGTATTACCCAATTTTGGTCTGTCAGCTATTGCTGTGCTATGGATAGAGTTTGTTAGAGAGGTTAGGTGGTGTTGGGAGGAGTCACAACTATTGCCCAGGATGCCAACTAATGGATCAATTGACCTGTCCACTTGTTTGATTAATCAAAAACTTCAGATGGTAATTTATTTTTATCTATAAGGAATCTTTACTGAAATCTACTCATTGTGTGCTTGTTTGCTTTGTATATATGTGCAAATTTATGTTGCATAAATATGGTTGTTGGTAATGTCATATGTACTTCATTACAAAACAGAAACAAAAAGGTAGAATTGAAGTAGGGATAAACAAGCCACCGGTATTATCACATAAATGCCACCAGGTTAGTGAAAATAGAACTCCAGGATCTCTCAAAGAGAGTCACCTCTCAACTCCTATTCACAGGATATGAAAATAACCACGTCCTCTACATGTCATCCACTTTTCTAAAACAAGGTTCACATGTGAGAATGCTAACTACCTCCAAAAATAGGTCACCCTTTTCCTCTCCTCCTTTCATGCACCCTCAACTCCTTGGTCGTAGTTGGTGTCGTGTGATTCATGTTACTGACGTCACCTAGTGAGATAAGGCTTTTGTTGTTGTGGAGTTGCACCCTAGATTAGTTATTATAAGAAAAGCTAGAAATATTTCAGTGAGCTCAGATGTTTTGGTCTTTATATATTATATAGCACATATTGACAAAATTGATACATTTTCTGCTTTCTTATTTAGCTTGCAATATGCATTGAGAGGAAGTGCCAGCTGAATGAGGAATATGAAGACTGTATTGGAAGTTTGGATCAAATAGATTCCATGAGTGAGGTTACAAACTGGTTTTTTCTCTCTTGGTTTTGGTTTAGATCAATTGTTGTATTACTGCACTGTATTCTCTTTACAGTATTTTTTTCACTGGGTGTTAATAGGTCTTAATTGAATCACAGGATGAAAGTGTAGTTGGGGATGACTCATTCAGTATACAGACCTCCAGTGATGACTTTTCTGGGAAAGTTGACAGGTGAACTTAGCAAGTGAGAGCCTGCTCGGTTGTTATTGTTTGCATCTCTCTTCTGACTGCTTATATAAACAACTCACTCTCTTATAGCGATTTCATCCATTTTTTTTTTGTCTCCACTTATCACTAGTCTTAGTTAAGTTAGTTTTTGAAGTATCTATATCTGCATATCCATATTTGTTTATTTATATAACTAGAGTATATTGGTTAGATAAGGGGACCTGTTGTTCCTTTTTTTGTTTGATTTGAGAAGCTGATTTCTTACTCTATATTCTAAGAGGGGAATTGAGAGAGGTTTGGTTTTATTTATTGAGTATGAAAACATTCTCTGGTCATGTCAAGTGATAAGAAAAAAGTGGCTATTGTAACTAATTTAGATCCTTGTGAATTATTTATTTTTCTAGATGAAAAATTCAGCAACCTTGGTGTTCCCTGAAAAAAGGAGGGAGGGTCTCTTTTTTCTTTAAAAACCAGTGATTTTAATATATGTTCTTTTAATCCAATAGATCGTTCTTTAATCTGTGCTGGTTTAGGACTCTAATTGGTTTAGGCTGACTGATGGATGGCACATAATATAGCATTTTCTTTTTATACTAGTTTTAGTTAGTTCACATTTAATTGTCTTCCTTTAGTGATATTCGGGTTTTGGAATCTTTCACTTCAAGACCAGTTTGGCTTTAACTTGGGGGGATCAGATGGTCTATCCTTAGTTCTGGTACAGTGTCTTCTATTTCTTTTATGGGCTCCTCTTTGGTTGTGTGCGTGCATACTCTCCTACTGGCCAACTTCTGGGTAGTGAAAATTCAACTTCACAACTGCTTTTTGTTGTTGTTGTTCTTGTTTTTTTTTTTTTTTTTTTTTTTTTTTTTTTTTTTTTTTTTTCTGACAGATATATGCTATTAAGAATAATTACGGATTTGTACACTTGTAATTCACGTCACGATTGTATACTATAATATCCTTGAAAAATTTTGTAGCACAAATAGTGTCTGGTTCTATGTTAATACTGCATTTTTTTTCAACTAGCAATGATTTATGATATTGTGGAAAAAAATATGATTTTAGCAGAAAGCTCGAAGATGTGCAGCTGTCAAATGACAAAGAAACATCAGACTTGACCAGGAGAGGTTCTGCTGGTATTGTTGATTCTATGATGCTACTCAAGTCACATCAAAGTATGCATGCCCCATATACACAGGTTGTTCTTGTATCCAAATAATATTTGGCATTTTCATGTAATAATATTAGTTCACCAATTTTTGAACAATACAATGTCTTTATCTTTTTTTCTATGCCACAGGAAGCACCACTTATGACAGAAGACATGCATGAGGAGAGGCTTAAAGCTGTTGAAGCCTTTGGTGATTCATTTGTAAGCTCAAACGCATGCAATGCATAAAATAATTGCAATCATGTGTTATAAAAGTTAGAGCCTTAGATCTCATAGACCTTATTTACATGTCACATACGGGTAAATGAGAAAACAAGATCCATTGAATAATGAGGTTATTTGTAAGGAGTATAGCCTCTTCTTTGTCATCATTGTTGCTAAAAGTTAGTATCATTTTTCTAGAAGAAGGCTGATATCTATCACTTCCTATCTTGACCCTGATATGTTCGTTTGATCATGGATTAAATTGTCCTATATTCTATATGCAAAGTAAGATGTTTAAAATTTCTTTTTGGATAGCTGAATCCTGTTACAGTAGGTTGACTAAGTAAAGTGAAAAGACCAAGTTGTGGAATTTGTTATGCACAGAAATTGATGGCTGTATCAAGTATTCAAGGAACTACGATGTGTTAAAATATGAATCACAGAAACAATATTGTGACATTGTGATGTCTAGTTGGGCTTGGGATTTTGATAAGCACCCCAGTACTTGTGGAACTCATCCTCAAAAGCTAACTATTAAAATGGGTGAACCAAATACTTAAATACTTCCCCAAACATCTCATATTATTCGTTGTGGGGGGACTTAGACGTCCCATAATGCCTAAGTTCCTAAAAGATTAAGGTTTTTCTTATTCTTTTCAAAGGCAACTCTGAAAGTCGCACAAGAAAAAAAATCCAAACACAATATTCATCTCCTTTCTTGAATATTTTGAAGCTTCATTATCATCGGATTAATTTATGCATATTTCTGCTTTCAATCTAGAACTAAACGGGGATGCAGCAGGATTGATAGATGTTCCACACTTCGATTTCATATATTACATCATTAATTAGCAATTCCTTTTTATTTTCAGAATTTCTCTGCTCAGCTGGAAAGGGATATCTTAACTTCAGGTAATAATTGCATATATTTTTTGTTGGTAATGGATAGGTAATAAAAATATATGTTTGTAATAACACTGGGTAGTTATTGATAATGTCTCAAGTTCCCTTTTTTGTTTTCTAAAAGAATACAGTTAATTATGATTTCTGAAGCAGATGCATGTGATGTTAAAAAATAATTTAAATGTATAGTTGCATATTTTCTAGAAGATCATGTGCACAATGCTTTCTAATTTGATGTACCTGCCTCATCAGTACAATGGAATGACGTTTTCATTAATCTATTTTTTTTTCACTCATGAGGTTATGTTCACCATGCCATACTCTTAGAATTTGGGTTTGGGTCTAACTCAATCCCACATAATTGACTCTAAATATGCTTGGTAGCGTTGGTTCAGTTTACTGTGATCCAAATTGTATGTGTGTGGGTATAATGAACTTTTTTCATGCAAAAATTCTCTTCAATATAACAATATATGATGTGAGAGACCAATAATGGCTTTGTTACTAGATATGTCAGCATTTAAGGCGGCAAATCCAGATGCTATCTTTGAAGATTTTATTCGGTGGCATTCACCTGGGGATTGGGAAGAGTATGATGACCCTGAGAAAAGTAAATCATCATCATCCAGTTCTCTTGACACTAAAAAGTCAAAAGATAGTTGGCCTCCACAAGGGAAACTTTCAAAGAGAATGTCTGAGCATGGAAATTTATGGAGAAAACTTTGGAATAGTGCACCTGCTCTTCCTGCTTCTGAACAGAAGCCTCTTCTTGATCCGAATAGGGAAGGAGAAAAAGTAAGTATTGTTCTGGAAGTTTAAATTTATTTTGCTTTTGCTGTTATAAATATTTTTGGGCACCGGGTGATTTACACCAAAATAACAATATTTTCGATACTTGGTTTCCATATTGATGGGAAAGCTGACCCATTTATACTTTGCAGTTATTTCTTTGTTTTCTCATTCTAGTGGATCTATCATGAGGATCTTAATGATAATAGGAGCTTTGCCCTAATCGTTTCCCCCTTTTTGTTTCTGATGTGAATACGAAATGTGTTGTTCTTTTAATGACAACTAAATATGATGATCCGCTAAGGGATGGTCAAATCTTGAAATTTAAGTCAATTTCATACAGCTTCTAAATCCTAAAATCCGGTCTAATGAGAGGCGTGCTTCAGTTTTGAATAGGAGTGCCATGTCGGAGTCCCTGTTGATTTGTGACTCATGGGCCTTGTCATTTGATGTACCTCCACAGACATTGGTAGAAATGAATGGGCATAAAAATTATATCAGCTTAAAGGTTGCTGGTCTTCTGGTTAGCAACCAGAGAATTTTCATTAGAAATAAATCCTTGGAGAAAATTCCACTTGTTCAAATCACCTTATCCAATTTTGAGTCATCTTTTTCTCAACCGGTATCACCCCAATTTATTTTTTGTACAATTAAATTTTGATATAAATAAATATCTTTGAATATATAGATTATATTTTAAAATAAAAATAAAAATATATGCAATACATGCATCTTCATCTGATTTCGTGGGTCATTGCACTCAAAGTTGATGAGTTTCATCCATATTTTTACGAGAAGATTTACTTTTGGAATGCAGGTCCTATGGGTAAACTGGATGCCCTCGGTGAATTGAGGGCCATGAAAGAAAGATAAAAGTTTAAATTATTATTGTTCGCTTCTAACATTTTCTTGTGATCAAATAATCAAATGAGTTTTCTTTTTTCAAAAATTGCCACTGTATGTTCATGTAAAGGAGAAATAGATTACTATATAATAAGTATATGGATTTTGCTTGAGATATGCTGTTCACTGTGTATATTGTGTGCTATAAATTTTTATGCTTTCAATTTTCCAGGTGCTTCATTACCTTGAAACTCTACAACCACATGAATTACTTGAACAAATGGTGTGTACTGCCTTCAGAGCAGCTGCCGACACACTAAGTCAGACTAGTTATGGAGAACTGAAACAGATGGAGACTGAGATGCAGCAACTTTACCTTACAATGGCATCTGCTTTGAGGCCTTTGCAAGGTATCTATTTATTTTTCTCTTCATTGGAAAAGAATAAATTTTAATACTCTTACATGTTCTTGCAGTAAATCGCTTGTCCGGAGATAGTGAGACTATTGAAGACTTAAGACGACTAACTGGTACTCTTGAACGAGTTGAGAAGTTACTGACTCTTGCAGCATCCCTTCATCGCAAGCTTTTAAAAGCACCACGACTTTCCAGAGAAATTTTCAGCGATTACTACAATTTTTATATTCAAACAACTGACAAGGGTTTCACAGAGGACATTGATGAAAAGGTGAGATGCTTGCAATATATGCCTTGAAATACCCTTCCTGATTTGGGTAACGTTCCAATCTTTCTTAGCATTGAACTGAAATGCATTTCCTGCTATCTTTGGTACAATCTTTGTTCAGGAGTTTGACAAGAAACAAGAAGTAAGGGACGTTGAGAGGGAAGTGTTGTCAAATATGTTTGTTCCTCCCACTGCTAACCAATCTTGGAGAAAAGTGTTGAGCATGGGAAATCTTCTCAATGGCCATGAACCAATCGTCAGAGAGATTATTTTTTCGCTGCGTGATAGAGTGAGTGGTAATCACTATGCAGCTCGTAGTGGTAATGTTTCTCAACAAGAAATTCAAACTTACAGAATGTATATATGTGGGACGTCTAATGACCTACGTGTAGCACTTTCTGTTGTCTCGGGTGATTAATTTTATGGTCTTTATTTACTACAAATTTTTAGTTCTAGGAATTAGTCACATATGGTATCTGTCTTCTAATTAAATCATTGCTAAATCTCCTCCCAAAAATTGAATCCTGCCCTAAATTGGAAAGAGGTTGTCGATTGAATTCTAAGAAGAGGGATCCAAATGTAATTGAAACTTTATACATACTGAGGATTTTACAATACCATTATTTCTGAAAAAAATGATTCAGGAGCATTAACAGAGATATTCAATTGAAGAACAGTTGTCCCAATAGTTAGTGGGATTGACATTCAGTATATGCATTTGGGGAAGTGAGAAACACACAATAAACACTCTTTATAATTGCTTAAGATGTTATTTAATTGCTTTAAAAGTTTATCTTATTACTAAATTTGACAAAAAGAGCTTATTTCGCCTCTTTGTAATATTTGTTCAAAAAAGTCAGTGAGATTTCATTTAGACTCATCTATTCTTAATTTTATTTTTTATTTTTATTAACGTGTCCCGTTAGAATTTTTTTTTCTGTCTTACGGTTAAAAAATTCTTACAAAACACTGGTTGATAATCTGACCTTTCAACTCATTATAAACTTTTTAAATTGTTTAAAAATCAGATTGCATTTATTGAACTAAAATATTAACGAATGGTCAAGTGTCCATTTTAAATAAATCATAAAATTAGCTTGAAACAAAAACGATCAAAGAAAAAACAAAACCAATAACATTGGTAAAAAAATTGGCAAAACGGTGTTCGCAACTGTTCAACACTTTTGTCGAATATAGTTATTTTTTATTCTTCTTACCGAACAAAATAAAAAATCCACATATAGTATTTTTTTTTACCATTGATATTCTTATTATTTGTATGGCTTTTTGTCTTTGACTCCAAAGACCAAAACAATGAATTTAATGCTCCCTTTTCCACTTTTCTCCTCTTTCTTTCATACTCATGAAAAAGAAACCAAAAGCCAGAAATCCTTTCCCATGAAAACATCAACCTCAAACACTCTTCTCTCATATCACACACTCACCTAAACTGAATCAACCTCAGTCTTCTACCATGGACTCATCATCAAGGGGATCACAACCCCAACCACCACAATCTCAAGGATCATCATCATCATCACCACCAACACTACCACCAGCACCACCAAGCCGCTATGAATCCCAGAAGCGACGAGACTGGAACACCTTCTTTCAGTACCTGCACAACCACAAGCCCCCATTGACGTTAGCACGGTGCAGTGGAGCACACGTCATTGAATTCTTGAAGTACTTGGACCAGTTTGGCAAAACCAAGGTCCACACGTCCGGCTGTCCCCACTTCGGACACCCTAACCCTCCTGCACCCTGCGCTTGTCCACTCAAACAAGCCTGGGGCAGTCTCGACGCCCTTATCGGACGACTTAGAGCCGCCTACGAAGAAAATGGCGGTCGCCCTGAATCTAATCCCTTTGGCGCTAAACCTGTTATGATTTACCTTAAGGAAGTCAAGGAGGCCCAGGCCAAAGCCAGAGGGGTCCCCTACGAGAAGAAGAAGAAGCGAAAGAGAACCACCACAACACTCTCTAACGTCACTCATACTGCTCCTGTTGATGCTGCTCCTGCTTCTTCCACTCCTACTTTACCTTCTTCTTCAACAACATCATAATTTCAATCATTTTTACCATTTTTTAGGGTTACTTACTACTATACCTTTCTAAATTACACCGCCTAATTATTATTTAAGTTGTATATATTATATTATGATGCTTTTCCATACCTCAATCATTCTACTCTTTATCAACTGTTGAACTAGAATTATTGGTTTAAGCTTGTTGTATTTCACATCTCATTTCAGATATTTATTATTTTATTTTGTTTTTGGGAGATATGTTTATGATTGAAGAACTCCATTCATTTTCATGAATTTAGACTCAATTCTTTGTTTTTCATTCATGGGTTTACTGTTCTTGCTAGTTTCTTTCATGATTCGGAAACTAGCAAGAGCATCGACCATCTTTGTTTGAAATTACATTTCGTTTTTGTCTCCATCTCTGGTGTATTACATAACAGATTTGAAAACTTAGAACAAGAGAAAAAATAAAATAAAAAATCACAATGATGTCTTAATCCATGATATATTGTCAAAGATATATAGATAGATAGATAAGAGGGCTATTTCATAGGAATTGACCCTTCCTTTTTGATAATACATAATCACAGTCACTTGAGAATTGAAGTTAGATAATTAGATTTTCTTTTTTCTTTAATCTTTAGTCATTGTTGTGTTGAACAACAATTAGAAGGTTATTTATAATCATCTTCTTTATACCAATGCAACATGTTTAATGGTCCCAGGGTCATCACACTGATACACAGATGCACTTATCATTTGATTTTACACCAATATTTTGCACTTGTGTTTCAGGTGCCCCTTTTGAAACTTGATCTAAGATTTGGTGTGGTGTGATTTTGTTTTTCTGGTTTATGATTTTGGCTTATTTTTGGTTTCTGGCATAGCTATTATTTCATCATCTCCAATGGCTTATCCTTTCTCTCTCTCTCTCTCTCATATGATATCTATATATAATTGACATATCTTTCTGTGAAAACAACACCTAATAAAAAAGATATAGATGCATGCATCAATGGAAAAAAAAAGTAATGCCTTGTGATTGCTGCTAATATTTTATTTTGGTAACTACCACCTAAGTGTGAAAAGGACCATTAGCCAACCTCTTTTATATGTTTATATTATATACTATCACTCATTCATTTCTATTATCATAACTCAAATTCTATAATTACAATGTTGCATTTGTCATTATTGCAGTATCATCCATCAATAAAAGTATCTTCTATCTGTCTAAGCAAAATCATCTTTAACAAAACAGATACTATCAATTGAAAACGACACCTCACTAAATACAACTCATAAAGTTCACAAAGATAAATATATACTTTCTTTAAGAAAAAAACAATATAAAAAATAGATGCTTTTTAACATGTTAATAAAGAAAATAATAAACTAAGCAAATTCACCTCTTTTTTTTAATGTTAATTGGAAATTTGGACCATATATCATTATTCATGTACTCATGATAATGTATATAAATTATGTCTTTCGAAAGAAATATTTCACACGCTTTTGAATTTATCATGAACTTTCGCTTTCTGTAGACTCTTGTGGAACCACATGTATAATTTCGTGTAGGAAATTTTATTTCTCACTCTCTTTTGTTTCTTCTTTATTATTGTTATTATTATTGTATTTCATTTTCTGAAAAGTCAAAGAGAAAATTGGGATATGTCCCTTCTTTTTCTAAAATAAAAATTATAAAAAAAAAAAAAACATTTGCTTTCTTTCTTTCTTCATTACTCATTGCACCCCCTCAGTCTCTTCTCCTCTTCACCTTTTCTTCATTCTCTTTATATATATATATGTATCTCATTCCAATTTTACCCTCAAAACAACCATTAGGTGATTAAATATATGAAATGTTGTATTTTGGTGTTTATTTATTTATTATGCTATATATACATAGGTCAGTGAAATCAATATCATAAGGTTCACCAGGGAAAATCTTACATGGGTTCTATATTATTATTTTTTTTATCTCTTTGCATTTGAAAAAGAAAAAAAAATGCTTCATTTATGAGAGAGAGATGGGGAGATGAAGAATTTTGTGTTGGTTGGGATTTCATTAGATTTAGGGTTTGTTTTTTCCTTGTTCTTAAGGCACATGCTTCTTGTGATGGTCCCAGACAAAGACCATTTCAAAAGGACCATTATTGAAGTTATAAATCGAAGAGTAAAAATA
This sequence comes from Vigna radiata var. radiata, assembly GCF_000741045.1. Taxonomy (NCBI): domain Eukaryota; kingdom Viridiplantae; phylum Streptophyta; class Magnoliopsida; order Fabales; family Fabaceae; genus Vigna; species Vigna radiata. Next base: position 129,421 of record NW_014542914.1, read on the forward strand.
TAAGCTTGAAGTTTCTCTATTAGAATATAAGCTAAATTAATTTATTATATATATATATATATATATATATATATATATATATATATATATATATATTAAGTAATTGATAGTTGGTGTGAAATCCTATTAACTTGATTTATAAATTAGACATATAAATCTTGAAATTTTCATCATGAGAGGGTTTACAATACCTTCAAAGGGTTAAGTTGTGTATCCAATAAGGAGGTGACAAGGGTATGTTACTGTGTGTTTTTAGTGACAGAAAATGAACATAAGGTGGGGTATAGTGTTCCTAATGTGCAGCAATAAGAGCCATAGTTTGGTCAGAGATATTGTTGACAATTAATAGTGTACCAACATGGATAGAGATTGCTCTTTGTTGTGCAAAAGTTTTAGGGGTCCTACACTGCTTCTTGCCTTTTGCATTCTAATCCTTTCATCATTTTAAAAAGATAAAAATATTTAGACAACATTCTTTTTACAATATTTGAACATCATCATACGTATCATAGTGTGATTGATCTGTCATTTGGATCAATCACACAATGATACATATGATGATATTTAAATATTGTCAAAAAATGTTATCTATGTATCATCATCCAATTTGGTTTTAAATTTGTTGCTTCTAATACTGTTCTCATGGAGCTGGTTGAGGAGTTTCTCCTATTGTTAAATTGGCTTCCAAGAGCTTTTTTTTAAGGTCTATATGTTGGGATGTGCTATGGTGAGAGATTTGTAGGATCTTTTGGTGACGAGGACTGTAGATGATATGTTTTGGTATCGAGAAAGCATGATTGATACATATATATTTAGGTATATGATTGCTCTTATATATTTTTTAATCAATTAGTTAATTTAAATCTAACATGTGTTAGATAGAATCAATTTAGTCTCTTTTATTAAAATGATGTTAACAAAGTTTAACAATATCACATGTCAGAATCTAAATTATCTTCTACTTTAAAAGTGTCACATGTCAAAATATGAAAAATAATCAAAATTTTAACATGTGACATTTTCAAACGTGGTTAACATCAAACTAAATTACTAATTAAGTCTAACTAAATTTTATTAAATATATCAATATGCATTATATGCTACTTTTAGCATATTTTAACATTCTAAGTTTTGTTTTACTATTTCGTAGGTATTTTTTAACAATATCATTTTTTATTATACTGAAAATGAAAAGAAAAAAATAGAATGATAAAAGTAAGTACAATTCAAATGAAATACAAATAGAAAATGAAAGAGAAAAAAAACGGAAATACAAAATATTATTTGCCACTTTGGAATGAACTTAGGAGTGAAAACATAAAGGGTGGGATTTTCTATTGAGGAATGTCTGATTTGGAGAACAGTTGAGGTTTAAAACAAAATTATATTCCAAACTTCAAAAAGCCCATTAATCTACTTTGGTGCTGGGCCGACCAAAAAACTAATTATCGAAAACTAAAGAGACTTTATTCTTGGACCTCCAATTTTTTTCTGCACTACCAAATTTTTAGTGTGATGTCAAATATGTACCTTCCAATAAATATATATATATATATATATATATATATATATATATATATATGTTATATTTACTCATCTCACATCCTCAACTACTTTCACTTTCAAAAGCAAGTTTTCTCTCTTTTTCAACTTGAATTTTCTTCTTTTTTGACCAATTTTTTTTTCGTTTATTTTTGTTTGAAAATTTGTTTACTTTTGTTCACTTTGTTTCTTTGTTCTTTTTCACTTATACTCTTGTTACGTAAATTTAAGATTTGTTATTTTTTATATTTTGCATATACTGATTTCGAAATTTGATTTGTAAAATATTCACCGAATCTCAAAAGATATTAGGTGAAAAGTTTCAATAATCATCAGATTTTGAAATCCAAATAAAAAAAAATACCATATTTTAAAATTTGGTTTAGGAAAACATCATATTCTAAATTCAATTAAGTAACTCAAGAAACGCATTAAATTTCAAAATCCAGTTTGGGAACTCACCAAATTTGGAAATATATTTTTGGAACTCATTGAATTTCGAAATATGGTTAAGTACTTATCAAATTTTAAAATCTGATATAGAAACTCACCGAATTTTGAAACCCAATTTACGAACTTATTGGATTTCAAAATTTGGTTCAAAAATCACTGAATTTAGAAATACAATTAAGAATACTACTAGATTTCGAAATTCGGTTAAGTATTCTCTCAGATTTCAAAATCCGATACTATTTTTATTTTTATTTTAAAATTTGCTTTGCTTCTTTTATTTATTATTTTTATTTAATTTTTTAAAATTTATTTTGCTTGTTTTTTTTTTATGAATTTGTTTATCTCGAGTTATTATTATTGAATAAGTGAGGTATTCTATGTTGATGTGATGTTATAAATGGTTAGAGTTTTCATATCTAAGATGAAAGATTGTTCTTTAAGTTTTACAGAATCACAAGTAAATTTCAACTTCATGTCAGATTTCTCTTCTTTTATAAATGAAATATGTAAGGGACATTACGCAAATAACTTCATAACTGATCAGATTTTTCCCATACGTGATTAGTTAATTAAGTGGGTTTTGAGTGGTTGATTTGTTGTTTTCATTATATGATATAATAAAACTAGTGGTCAACCTAAGAGAAAGGCATATGTATGATTTGTTGTTTTCAACTTTATGTCAAATTTCTCTTTTTTTATAAATGAAATATGTAAGAGAGATTACACAAATAACTTTATAAATAATCAAATTTTTTCCATACGTGATTAGTTAATTAAGTGGATTTTGAGTGGTTGATTTGTTGTTTTCATTATATGATATGATAAAACTAATGGTCACCTAAGAGAAAGATATATGTATGTTAAAACGTGAAAGGGGTGGAAAATACATGAAATACAAATATAATGTTAAATTTAGTATATCTGGTACAAGAAAATGTGTTTGTTCTTTTAAATTGATAGGCAAACCAATTTCTAATGGAGAGAGGTGAGTATAAAAGGTAATGTGTGGATATCATAACCATGATTTGTCACAAACTTTAGTTGGTCACCCGTTTGTTGGGACCTTAAAATTCATTGAATAGTCATTACTTGTTGATATGACTAAGAGTCATCAAAATCCAATACCATTTTTATATTTGTTTTAAAATTTATTTTACTTTGTTTTGTTTATGAATTTGTTGATCTTTAGTTATACTTATTGAACAATCGACGTATTCTATGCTGATGTGATGTTGTAGATGGTTAGAGTTTTTGTATCTAAGATGGAAGATTGTCTTTTAAGTTTTATGGAATCACAAGTAAATTTCAGTTTCATGTTAGATTTCAATTCTTTTATAAATGAAATATGCAAGAGAGATTACACAAATAACTTTATAACTGATCATATTTTTTCCATACGTGATTAGTTAATTCAGTGAGTTTTGAGTGGTTGATTTGTTGTTGTCATTATATGATATGATAAAACTAAAGGTCAACCTAAGAGAAAGACATATATATTGTTAGAATGTGAAAGGGGTGAAAAGTACATGAAATACAAATATAATGTTCAATCTAGTATATCCAATACAAGAAAGTGCAATTGTCGTCTTAAATTGATAGGTAAACCAATTTCTAATGGAGAGGGATACATATTGAAGGTAATGTGTGGATATCATAGCCATGATTTGTCACAGACTTTAGTTGGTCATCCATTTATTTAAAGGTTAAAATTCACTGAACAATCATTACTTGTTAATATGACTAAGAATCAAGTGAAATCGACAAACATTTTCCTTAGTCTCAAAGAAAATAATTAGTGTAATATGAAAACAATCAAGTAAGTATATGATGCAAGATACACATACAAACAATCATTGAGAGGTTCGAGAACTGAGTTACTATTGATGATGATGTTCGAATGTGATAAATACATCCATTGGAGCATATGTGAAGACGAATCCTTAGGTCTTTGAGGGGTTTTTAGCCTTGTAGACTTTTTAATAAAGGATTTCTTTTGGTTCTGTGGGCTTTTTTGGCCCAACCCACATGGGCTAGGGTCAAATCTTATTAAACGGGTTGACTTGATCGTTCTACTGAAATTCACAGCATATAGACTAGATTAAACTTTCTGAATATTTCATCAAATGAATTGCAATACATCAAAAAGTAATTTGATCTGGTGCTCAATCGTTTCAAAGAAGTTGAATTGCAGAAAAAGTGAAGTGACAAACAAATATAAGTTACTTAAAATTTTTTTGTTTTACTATGACACTATTGGAGTACATAAAATTAAAATAAAAGATACACAAAAGATTAAAATTCATCGATCTCAAATATCTCCAAAACATCTAACTCAATATTTGGATTAATGCAATAAAAATAAAGAATGTTATTCATTGTAGGTATAAATTGATTGTGACCCTTTCAAGATTATACTAAAAAGAGATAAGTGTTGTGAAGAAATAAATAGAAGATAGAGAAATTAGATTTTAGATTTTCTACTCGTAAACGATCAAAGGGTATTTAGGGGTTTAACAAAAGTTTTGGGTTACAAGAAAGAAAGACCCAAAACTAAAATTAGAACTATAGCAAATTAAAACGTCGACAGCAGGATTCGAACCTGCGCAGGCAAAGCCCAACAGATTTCGAGTCTGTCTCCTTAACCACTCGGACATATCGACGTTACTGATGTTTCAATTCGATATATTAAATAATATCTAATTTAATATCAAATTATTACGAATAAAGTTGCACAACGATATGAGAAATAAGAAAATATATATAGGTATAATGACTTGAGGTCAACATTTTATAACTTCACTTTCTTTATTTATCCATTATAAGTTAGACTAAACATATTTAAAAATAAAAAAATCGACACGTATATTTTATTATTATTAAATGGAGACATTTTTAATTATGATGATGTATAATTAAGTTGGCGAAAAATCTTACTAACATTAAATGAATAAATATTATGTTTAAATGCTATATTACAAAAAGTTCAGAAAAAAATGCTTTTTTATTTTTAAAAATATGAATATATTTAAAAAAAAACATAAAAAAAATAAGGAAGCACACACACTATCGTTTAGTTTGAAAAAAAAAATAACACTATGCATCACTACTTTTATTTGTACTGATAACTTTTTTTACAAAATTTGTATTTGAGAGAGAGAGAAAAAATGACATTTTACATTGTTCCTCCACATTTAATAAAATAATGCTCACTAATGGGGAAAAAGAATCAATAAAATTTAACTAATTAAATTATAAATAAAAGTAAACGTTATGATTATCCTCTAGTCAATATTATTATTATTATTATTATTATTATTATTATTATTATTATTATAAGTTGTAGGATATTGTAGACTAAATTTTTAACACGTTTCTTTAGTTTAATAAAAAAATATTCATTATATTCCTTTTCCTTGCCATTTTTAGTCTATTAGTTTTAAGTTTTATCTCAATATGTTTTTTACTTTTATTTTGATGTCAAAGTCGTACTCAATATTTTAAAAAACTTTACTCAATATTTTAAAATATATAAATTATATTATGTAAAGTGACATGGATTATATATATTATGTGAGTTTTCACTTTAAATTATAGATTTAATATTTATTTTGGTTTTGATTTTGTTCAAATTAAACCCATATTTTTAAAAAAATTCAATAAAATTTCATATTTTGTTAAAAAAATATTTAATAAAATCCTTTTCAATAACACCGTTAAAAAGTCTAATGGTACAAATGCCACCATGCCAAACTTTAGTCAACTGTTTACTTTGATTTGTACTGTATAAATATTTTAAAAAAAATTAAAATTTCTGGGTTCATCATTCCGATGTTATTTGGCATCGCCAATCACCTGGCGTCTGGTCTTAATGTGCTCCTTCACTTCCTTCTCCAATTGTCGAACCACTGATTCATCAACAGGAGATGCATCATTGCTGAAAAGATCATGTATTGAGGTTTTTTCATTAGATCTAAGAAGTTTACCGATAGCTCTGCGAAAATCCTGACAAGCTTTGAGCTCTGGAGCTTGAGTTTTCATGCATAGGAAGCATACACAAGAGCCAAAGAACGATGATCATCAGCGTGCTTACGGATCTGGTCCAGTCGAGGCTTCAGAGGATCTGTTTTCAGAGCTAGAATGGATCTCCTTATTGACTGAAATCCATGTGAAATACCACCCTCTGAACCCTAGTTCACCACCACAACAACAAATCAGTAACCTTGCTTCATCAAATCTTTTTCCTTTCTTAGAAAAAAAAAACAATTTAATGACACCACGAAACTTTTCCCCTTACTAATACTACAAGAACAACTCTAATCAAATCAAAACGAACCAAACCCTATTTGATTCTCAATAAAATTAGCTCTAGGCTCAGAAGCACAACAACAATCTTGTGTGTTCCCCCCAAAAAAGTTTACCCTTTTAAGCAACGACGTTTATATTAAAATTTTCCCATACTACAAAATGCAAACAAACCCTGTATTTTTACCAAGAAAATTAGAACACTTCAAGCCTAGTTCAAAAGCACAACAACGGCTTAATCAAATCTCTGTACTTTCCCATAATAGAAACACAAACTTTTTTCACTTCTAGTAAAATTGCCATGAAAATCAACAGAATCAAACCTTCACTGGATCCGGAAAGAATCGGATCTGACAAATTTGAACCCATGCAATAAGATCCAAAACTAACCCCACCCCCATCAAATTTTTCTCCCAATTAAATTAACCCAAATAGAAAAAGAAACCCAGAAATCAAGAAATTGCTAAAAAAAAACAATTTGTTCCCCGAGAAAGCACACAGTAGAGGAAAAAAAAGACATAAAAAAGATTGAAAATTCATCAAGCACAGAAAGAGCATAAGCTTACCGTGAAATGGTGTTGATGGGAAGAATAAGAATGGGTAGTGAAGAGAAAAGAAAGGACGAAGAAAGTGCAAAAATCACACCACGTTCTCTACGGCGTTGAACCCAGAAAAACCCTTCTTCCGACCGGCGGCGCGGCGGCGCTTTTTACCTATTCAGAAGGGAAGGGTAAGGGTTTTTTACTTTAATCTTTATGTAATTTTTTATTTTTATCTTAATTATTTACACATATAAATGATTTCACACGTAACCTTTTAATTTAACAGTTGATCAATATTTTGTCATGCTAATATTTACACCTTTAATATTTTAACGTCGTCTGTCAAAATAACGAGAAAATATGAGATCTTAATAAACTTTTTTCAAAGATAAGACTATTTTGAACCAAAACATCATAAGAAGGAACCAAATGATGTATTAAACCTAAATTATATTGTTTAAAACGAAAGATTGTTGTTGGATAATGCATCTAATAATCTTAAGACTAGATGATCATATATTGGTGTTTTTAATTAGATTGTGTGTAACTAATTAACATGACTGTGTTTAGTAATATAAAAATGTGTATAATAAGCACATGTGTTTAATTACTATCATAATGGGAAATGAAATTTTGGAAAATTTGAAATGTCTCACCTACATTTGGGAAATTTAGAAAAAAACAGGAGAAATTTGAGAAAATTTTAATAAAGGAAAGAAGGTTGGAACCTGAAAAGTTTATCATAATGATTTGTGAAGGTCTTAAATTTTTTCAAAAAAAAATTAAAACTTCTACAATTATTAGTCATTATACAATTCATACAACTCATTGTAACATCTTAAATAATATTAATTTGTGAAGAAGTTTTATAATCTCCACATAATAACCCCACTAATTTTATATAGTATTAAACATTATTTTTTTGTTATTTGATGAATTATATTTATTGAATCTTAAAAAAAGAATTATATCAAAAGGTGATTAGATGCAAGTGAGTGTTGAAGAAAAAGAAAGAAATACCAATATAGAGAAAGAAATATTCAAGATGAAATTAGAGAAGAAAGGTTTTGATAAACATGTGAAAAGAATTTACTATAATTAGATTTTCTAATTTGTGATAAAACTTTATTTAATAAATGTTTTGATGTTAATTATTAATCAATACAATTCAAAGTTTGAACAATTAGGAGTACACAATAATATTGGAGGAGATTTGGTGACTTGTTAAGGAATACAAGTTGGTATAAAGATGGAATAGGAGGTTTTTGCACCATAGTAGGCAAAAATGAGGAAAATATTATGAGAATAGGCAAAAAAATTTTAATTAAGAGAATGGAGAAGTCGTGGGAGGTTCAGACGACTTCACATGAAGAAGTCGTGTCCCCTCTACACGACTTCACACTGTTCATTTGACCTGTGTTGAAGTCGTGTACCCAAAAACGACTTTAAGACGTAGTAATCGATTACAAGAGGCTTGTAATCGATTACCAAGCCATTTTTGACAAAAAAAATAAAAAAATGAAGTCGTATGGGGGTTAACGACTTTCCTTATTAAAGTCGTACACTCTCCCTAACGTTTTTATTTTTTTTGTTTTTCAATATTTTTATTAATTAAAATCATTTATAATTTGTAAATAAAGTTTTTAAATATATTTAAAATAATTAAAATTATATCTAATTAATAATTAAATTTTTTTAATATTATTAAATAAATAAAATTTATATTCTGATTATTTTTGTAATAAATTTTTATCAAATAATTTTCATTAAATAATTTATAACTATTATAATTATGTAATTAAAAATTGAAAAAAAATTATATTTGATTACAATTTATTTTTTATGAACTTTTGTTATTATAGAATATTTTTTGGGAAATTATAATTAATTAATAAATTTTTTTTATTATAAACTATTTAAATTAATAAAAAGCAAAAAATTAAAATCGTAGGGGGTTGACGACTTCTTCTGTGGAAGTCGTGCAACCACACTTTCACTTTTTAAATTTTTATTATTATTTAAATTAATTTATAATATTTAAATAATGTTTTCAAAAGTATATATAATACTTTAAATTATGTATAATTAATAATTAAATTTTTTTAATATTATAAAATAAATAAATTTTATGGTTTTAATTATTTTTGTGATTAAATTAAATTTTTTATTAAATTATTTTAATTAAATAATTTATAACTATAATTATTGTAATTATGTAATTAAAAATTCAAAAAACAATTATTTCATTA
>NW_014542914.1:138738-176599 GCF_000741045.1 Vigna radiata var. radiata
AAAAATGTTATTAATTAATTATAATTTCCCAAAAAAATATTCTATAATAACAAAAATCCATAAAAAATAAATTGTAATCAAATATAATTTTTTCTAATTTTTAATTACATAATTATAATAGTTATAAATTATTTAATTAAAATTATTTGGTAAAAATTTAATTTAATTACAAAAATAATTAGAATATAAATTTTANTTATTTAATAATATTAAAAAAAATTAATTATTAATTAGATATAATTTTAATTATTTTAAATATATTTAAAAACATTATTTACAAATTATAAATGATTTTAATTAATAAAAATTTTAAAAACAAAAAAAAAAGTAAAAACATTACGGGAGTGTACGAATTTAATAAGGAAAGTCGTTAATCTCCCGTACGACTTCATTTTTTTTTTATTTTTTTGTCAAAAATGGCTTGGTAATCGATTACAAGTCTCTGCTTGTAATCGATTACCACGCCTTAAAGTCGTTTTTGGGGTACACGACTTTAACACTGGTCAAATGAACAGTGTGAAGTCGTGCAAGGGGGCACGACTTCTTCATTAGAAGTCGTTTTGGCCCCCCACAACTTTCCTTTGACGTTGATTTTGCCCATTTTGGTAATATAGTAGGCAAATTTGCCTACTAGACTGCAAAAACCGGAATAGGAAGATCCAAAGAAAGTTAAGCTCAAAGATCTTGACATTGTGAGGTGAATAATTATGATAAATATACAGAGAGATTGGAAAAAGACTAAATCTTAATGTAGTTAATAGTTTTTGCAATTCAATCCAAACAAAAATTACAGTACCTCGTTAAAAAAAATATAAAAAAGCTCTTAAAACTCATAAATAGAAAAACAAAACAAAAAAACAAATAAAACTAACACATTTCTAATCTTAATACAAATTCAACAAATAAAATAAAAAAAATAGCAAAACAAATAGGAAAAATAACATATTAAATTATTATAATAACAATCAAAGTGTCATAATTATAGCTAAGCATCAAATATACAAGGGAAAAAACTAAATACTATATTATATATGGCTTCATTATAAATGTTGTTGAATCTCTAATAATAAAATTGAGAAGATAATTTTATAAAATGATTTACATAAACTTTTAACAAGTCCTTTCCAAGATCTAAATTTAAATATGGTTTCTAGTTAACAATTTTTTTATTTAAAATAAATATTGACAACAAAAAGACCTCTTTCATGATTTAAAACCAAAATGAAAAATTGTAATACTAAACTTCATATAATGTAAAAAAGAACATAAGCACACATATAAATCGTATTAGACTAAATAATTACCAACTAATATTTATAACTATGTCTAATAATATGAAAAGGCATATAATGAGTACACGTGTCTAATGTTCGCATTAAGTACATGTCATTAGAATGCCCACAATGGTAAACTCTTAAACAATGTATAATGTCCATTATTCTTAAACGATTTCATATTACTTAGAAGTCTATTTATAAAATTATATTTAACATTTTATATAGGTTATATATTTTTGTTTTCGATCTTACTATTTATGAAAAGAGTGTTTCTCTTTTCTCTTTCCTTTATTATTTAGAAAAGGTGTGTCTTTTTTCTCTCTTTCTCTTATTTTTTTTTTCTCTCTTTCTCTTATTTTCTTAAGTAATTCAGTATTTTATTTCTGTCCTCTTATTTTCTTTGTTTTGTTTTTTATAAAAAGACTCTTGAGAACATGATTTTGTTTGGAAGTACTGTAAGTCTAATTCACATAACACGAACAAACTTCTTTTACATTCAGCATTGTCACATCTAAAATGGATCACCAAGGTTCATCTTGTGCAACCATGAAGACAAGATTGAACTCACTTTTCGCCAAGTTGGCTCTTCTCTTTCCTTGTCGCAAACTGAAGGCTCGTTCTTTGCTTTCACTTCTGTAATATATGATACTTTGGTGCAACTTTTGGGTGTATCAGTGCCCTTATAAGCCTTACAGATATAGCTTAAGAAGTTTTCATAATCCTGCAACCACAAAATTTTGCAAGCACTGTTGAATTTCCTGTACATTCATAATTTCATTGATTATATTACACAAACTTACATACATAAAGCACAAATTTCATTGTCATAAATTATTTGCTAAGTAGAGTATATATGAAAAAGTTCAGAAACTTAGAAAAATACGTGTTTCATCCTATATAAAACTGCAAAACAGACCTCATAAAGTGGCTCTCCATCCACAACCACCCATGGAACATACTTGTGAGGAGGCTTCAAAGCATCTGTTTCAGTTGCATATCGTAGCTCCAGCTGCATATAAAGATGGTATCATTAGCTGCATCTATATAACTGTTCAAGTTTTCTGATTCCCAACTTTCCACAAGATAGTTTCACTTACTAATGTTAGTAAAACTTTGATGCTCCTCGAAAACAATATAAGAGAAGAAAAAGGTTATTTAAAAACATTATTAAAGTCCTATTTGGATAAACCTCCCCATATTAAACTCACACTCAATAACACTATCTCAGTGACAAGAAGGTAGCCCAAGAACAAGAAATAAATCACAGAAAACACCAACCCGTTTTCCATGTTCACTATTATAACACTGCTTAATAGGTTCGGGATCCAGATGCAGTGTCTCATAGCAAGATTTCCAATCCTTGGCCCTTCGCCGATTCACCAAATCCTCAACACAGTAGATGAACTGAAAATGCTTGCCCTGTGAAAAAAAGAATGGAGAAGAAGCTCGAGTTACATAAATAAACAATCACAACAGAGATACACATGCAAAGCAAATCACTGTTACAGTGAATCAACACAACAAGATTACTCCTTTTCTTTTTCAACCGACCCTAATTATCAGAGTGTTGCTATCCCCCCTTAAAGCACTGATTGGATAGAGTTTGAAGAAATAAAAAAGGAAAGGGGCAAGAAAATCGTTACCAGTTCAGGCCAAATATCAATTGCGCAGGCTTCAACTGTATTCAGGAAGCACTCATTTGGTCCATGCTGCAATCAAAAATAAAAAATAAAAAATAAAAAAATAAATAGAAAAAATTAATAAAAGGTAAAATTGGGTGAAAAGGGTACCTGGCAGATGAAGGTGTGGTTGGGTTGAAGGNTTGCATTGCCCCAAGGAACGAATTTGAGGTCAACGATGGGGATGAGGTCAGTGGAGAAGATTTTGGAAAGGTGATTGACGATGAAGTTGGCGCTGTATGGGCACAAGCTTTCATAGTACAATTCTAAGGAGACTTTGGGAGGTTGAGATTTAGATTCAGATTGCGAGAAGAAGGCGAAGAAAGAAAGGTAGAGGAGCAGAGAAAGAAAGAAGGTGGTGGAAGGAGAAACCATGGCTGAAACTGAATTTGGATTCAATGGGAAACCAGGATCCCAATTTGAATACTGTGTTTGTGAATACAAACAAGATGTTCATTTAAAAGCTACATCATATTCATTTAATCTTATTTGTCCCAATTCATCAATCAAATTAATATTAGTCACGGTATTCCGATAAAAACGAAAAAGAAAAAACCGTTTCAATTTTATTTATTATTTTAAATTTGAGAGAAAAGAAAAGTCAAAGGAAGATTGATTGAATTAAAAAAAAAATTGTAAGAAAATGAAAGAATTTAGATGAAGGTTTATAAAAGTTAAGAAGGATATAATATGTTTGGTAGATTAATAAACAATGTTTTAATGGATAAACTAGAATGATTATCATTTTATTTTTAAGGATTAAATATGTTTTTGTTCCCATAACTTTTAGTGAAAATTGGAATTAGTCCTTCCTCAAAATTTAGGTCTAATTCAGTCCCTCAACTATAAAAATGTATGAATTTAGTCATTTCAACTAAATTTTGTTAGGTTTATTTTATGTTTCAAACACATTTCATGATAGTATTTGGGTTGTTTATACTATTTGACACATTTTTGTTTCAATCTTAACTGAGAAACACATTTGAAACATCAAATAAAGTTAATAAATTTTTATTAAAATGACTAAATTCATACATTTCTGTTTGGGGACTAAATTAGGCCAAAGTTTTGAAGAGGAACTAATTTTAATTTTCACTGAAAATTCAGGAATCAAAAACATATTTAACCCTATTTTTAACTGTAAAAGTTATTTAAAATAAATTGTGTGTTTATATTACTATTATTATAAAAAAATTAATAAACAGTTACCCATATTAAAAAAAAAATTAACAAACATGTGAAAGAGAAAAAAAATGGAGTATTGATTCCCATCACACTATAATCAATTCTCAATGCAATTACTCTCTTAAGAAAAACAAAAAGCTAACATCCATTTTTGTTTCTACTTTTAGAAAATTTAATTAGATTTCTAGTTTTTATCTCATTCAATTAAATTTTTTAGTTTTTAAAAATCATTTAATGATATTTTTTTCTTTAAATTAATGTTAACGTCGTATTTATATATAGGTCCATTAGTGATATTTTTGATTTTTGATTTTTATTTTACTATAAAAAAATTGTTATATATCAGATCAATATTGTGTCATATAATTGTGTCACGTTAATATTGTGTCACATGATAATATTAATGTTACATGACAAATTCATATGCTACATGTCCATACAAGTGTCATGTATCATTCTTTATGTTAGATGATAATGCTTTGTATTCAATTTAGTTTATATATTTGAAATTTTGACTCAATATAGTATAATATTTTTAAGAAAATATTAAATAATGTTATTCATCCTAGAAACCAAATTAGTAATCTAAATTAGTAAAGTTGAGTTTAAAATAGATTTTAAGTGAAATTGGAATCCTCTTATAAATTAATCAAAATATAATTAATTAAGAACATCTTTGACACAAAAGTAATCTATTTTGAAATACATAACTATATATCAATTTGAAATTGTTTTAATCGATTAACATATTTATATAATCAATTAAAATATAACCAAATTGAGAATTCCAAAAATATAAATTATATTAATCGATTAAGTTATTTTCATAATCAATTAATAACATCAGTATTACATTTTCTCTTTAAAAACAAACTTTCTTTTCATTCTAAAGATACAAATTTTCATATCTAAGAATCGATTGCGTAAAAAAGAAGAATTCTAGAATTATTGAAGAAAGTAACAACTGGATTATTGTAAAATTCATAAGAGGCTATCAAGATGAATTTGATTTTAGAAACTCTTGCTTGAGATATGATTGATGTGGTGTATTCGTTCATTTTACTTTTTACATTTCTTTCATTTTTTGAATTTTATTAATTGTGTAGTTGATAAGCTTAATGTAATTGATTGAAACATTAGCGTATTGGTTCTTGATATCCTATAATATAGAATTATTAAGTTGTACTTATAAATCTCTGAAATCTTTGATTATTGTAGAAATCTTCCAAACTTATCTTACTTTGAAGAAAACTATACTTAGATTTAAGTTGAATTAAACTAATATAAAAATTATATGCTTTTTTTCCTCTTCTTTCATTAATCTCGTATTTTCTTGATGGATTTCACCCTTCTTGGATGAAAAATATTTTCTATTACTGTTTCTAACATTAAATATTATAATTATTTTTATTTTTATTTTATATTTAAAAAAAATATTTTAAACATAATTTTTTTTAAAATATTAGAAATGTAAATATAAAATGATACTTATAATTTTTAAATTTTAATATTTAAAACAGTTTAAATAAATGTATTTTTCTATGTTAGCTTATTTATAAATTTTGTGTGATAAATATATTTACATCTTTTAATTTAATGTATAAAATAGGAATTAGACGACGAAAAATGATTTTAGAAAAAAAAAACTACATTGTGCTAATTAATGAGAGATGGGAATCAATTTCTATGAAAGAAGTTAGAATAGAGGGAATCGATTCCTTTGATGCATGGATGTGAGGAAAACGGATTCTCATGTAGTTTGTATAAACAATATAAATACAAGAAAACCTACTTATGAATATGTATTCACATTGCTTTACATCAATTTGTTTAAAAAATATACAACGAAACAACTAAATACTATATTATATAACACTTCATAATAAATGTTGTTGAATCTCAAATAATAAATTGTGAAGATAATTTTAGAAGATGATCTACATATATTTTTACCGAGTCTTTTTCGATATCTAAATTTTAACATGGTTTATAGTTAGCTAATTTTTTTATTAAAAATAAATATTGAGAAGAAAAACTCCTTCATGAATTAAAATCAAAAATTTTAAAACTAAACTTTAAATCATATAATAACGTAAAGAAGAATATAAGCATACATGCAATGTAACCGTATTAAACTAAATAATTATGAACTAAGTCTAATAATACAAAAAGATGAACACTTTTTAACAATATTTTTACAACAGAATACGTGTCACTATTTCATTCGTCTATTTGAATTTATCTTAAAAAAAATATTTGAAACGGACCAATCACAAACTATCACATATATCAAAAAAGAATTGTTAAAAAACTTTTTTTCATATAAAAAAATGTATCTAACGAGTACATGTGTCTACTGTACTCATTCAGTACAACTCATTAGAATGTCCACTATGGTAAACTATTCTTAAACGATTTCATGTTACGCTTAGAAATCTATATATAGAATCCCGTTTAACATTCTATATAGGTTATATATAATTAACCGTGTGTCTGATCTTCTTTTCTCTCTCTTTCCTTATATTATCCAGTTTTATTAGTTAGAAAAGAGCATTTTTTTTATTTTCTCTCTTTCTCTTATTTTCTTAAAGTATTTGTGTTAGAAAAAAACTTAGGGACAACATGGTTTTGTTTGGAAGTCTAATTTGCAATTTCTGAGGTGTCAGTCAACAGAACGTAACACGAACAAACTGCTTTTACATTAAGCATTGTCACATCTAAATTGTATCACCAAGGTTCATCTTGTGCAACCATGAAGACATGGTTGAACTCACTTTTCGCCAAGTTAATAGGCTCTTCTCTTTCCTTGTCGCAAACTGAATGTTCGTTCTTTGCTTTCAGTTCTGTAAGGTATGATACTTTGGTGCAACTTTTGGGTGTATCAGTGCCTTTATAAGCCTTACAGATATAGCTTAAGAAGTTTTCATAATCCTGCAACCACAAAATTTTGCAAGCACGATTCAATTTCCTGTACATTCATAATTTCATTAATTATATTAAACAGACTTACATACATGTAAAACACAAATTTCACTGCCATAAATTATTTGCTAAGAAGAGTATATATGAAAAAGTTCAGAAACTGAGAATAATTAATAGGTGTTCATCCAATATAAAACTGAAAAACAGACCTCATAGAGCGGTTCTCCATCCACAACTACCCATGGAACATACTTGTGAGGAGGCTGCAAAGCATCTGTTTCAGCTGCATATTGTAGCTCCAGCTGCATATAAAGATGGTAACATTAGCTACATCTCTATCACTGTTCAA
The DNA here is from genome assembly GCF_000741045.1 of Vigna radiata var. radiata. NCBI lineage: Eukaryota > Viridiplantae > Streptophyta > Magnoliopsida > Fabales > Fabaceae > Vigna > Vigna radiata. Next base: position 146,151 of record NW_014542914.1, read on the forward strand.
GTTTTCTAAATCCCAACTTTCCACAAGATAGTTTCACTTACTAATGTTAGTAAAGTTTCCATGCTCCTCGAAAACAATATAAGAGAAGAAAAAGGTTGTTTAAAAACATTATTAAAGTCCTATTTGGATAAACCTCCCCATATTAAACTCACACTTAATAACACTATCTGAGTGACAAGAAGGTTGCCCAAGAACAAGAACTAAATCACAGAAAAACACCAACCTGTTTTCCATGTTCACTATTATAACACTGCTTAATAGGTTCGGAATCCAGATGCAGCTTCTCATAGCAAGATTCCCACTCGTTGACCCTTCGCTGATGCACAAAATCCTCAACACAGTAGATGAACTGAAAATGCTTGCCCTGTGATGAAGAAAAGAAATGGAGAAGAAGCTCGAGTTACATAAATAAACAATCACAACACAGATACACATGCAAAGCAAATCACTGTTACAGTGAACCAACACAGCAAGATCACTCCTTTTCTTTTTCAGCCGACCCTAATTATCACAGCGGTGCTACCCCATTAAAGCTCTAATTGGATAGAGTTTGAAAAAATAAAAAAGGAAAGGGGCAAGAAAATTGTTACCAGTTCAGGCCAAATATCAATTGCACAGGCTTCAACTGTATTCAGGAAGCACTCATTTGGTCCATGCTGCAATCAAAAATAAAAAATAAAAAAATAAATAGAAAAAATTAATAAAAGGTAAAATTGGGTGAAAAGGGTACCTGGCAGATGAAGGTGTGGTTGGGTTGAAGGNTTGCATTGCCCCAAGGAACGAATTTGAGGTCAACGATGGGGATGAGGTCAGTGGAGAAGATTTTAGGAAGGTGATTGACGATAAAGTCGACGCTGTCTGGGCACAAACTTTCATAGTACAATTCTATGGAGACTTTGGGAAGGTGAGATTTGGATTCAGATTGCGAGAAGAAGGCGAAGAAAGAAACACAGAGGAGCAGAGAAAGAAAGAAGGTGGTGGAAGAAGAAACCATGGCTGAAACTGAATTTGGGTTCGAGGGGAAACCAGGATCCAAATTGAATAAATTGTCTGTGAATCCAAGAAGGTGTTTATTTAAGATTTAAATTACATCCATTTCATTTTATCTGTCCCAATTGATAAATTCAAATTAATATTAACCATAATAAAAACATATAAAGAAAATAGTTTCCTAAAAATTAAGATATTTTAATAGGTATAATATTGTTGGTTATAATCCTTATTTTTTAGAATGTTTAATGTAGTTATATCGTAATTTATATTTAGCAAATGACGTTTAACATGTCAAAGTCAGCAATTAGTAAATGCTATAACCTATTTTATTTTATATGGTTGTTTCTTGTTTTTTTTATCTTGACCACTTCATCATTTATGAGTAAATTGCATTTATGATTTTAATTTTTCAATGGAAGATATTTTATCGAAGAACCCAAATAAAGATCAAGACTTTGTTCTTTTAGAATCTGGGAACCCAGCCTCAGGATCACGCGAGAGATTCTTCCTCATATTTTCTTTTCTCTATTTATCCTAAGCAAAATCCAGAAGCTTCAACCTTCTTTCTCTTATTTTCTCGTGGATGAATTGGTCTTGGGCGTCATTTTTCTCTCGTGCAAAATTCTCACTTAGGGAGGGTTTTCTTCTGTTTTTCTTTCTTCTAATTCAAGTTCGCGTGGAGGGAGAGGAACCATTCTTCTCTTATATGCTTCAAGTTCGCGCATCAACCCTATTTGTAGAGGGTTCTCTTTAGCCCAAAGGAATTTTGGTTTTCTTTTTGGGGTTTTATTGATCTTGTTTGCGAAATTGGAAATGAGAATTTAGGATTTTTCGTCGAGGTACTGACATCTCGTGCGTGATAGTAGAAATTGGATGGTCCAATAGTGGCCCGACAATGGGTGGAAACAAAACTGTCCACTTAGAACTCGCTAGGATAGGCTATAACCTGGCTGTGATACCATATTAGAAGTGGGTTTTAGGCCTAACTCAATCCCACAAAACCGGCTTGTAAGGTGAGGTTTGCACCTCACTTATATATTATAATTTGGCCTTATCTCTAGTCGATGTGAGACTTCCAACACACTCCCTTCACGTCGAGGTACTGACATCTCGTGCGTGATAGTAGAAATTGGATGGTCCAATAGCGGCCCGACAATGGGTGGAAACAGAAATGTCCACTTAGAACTCGCTAGGATAGGCTCTAACCTGGTTGTGATACCATATTAGAAGTGAGTTTTAGGCCTAACTCAACCCCACAAAACTAGCTTGTAAGATGAGGTTTGTATCTCATTTATATATTATAATTTGGTCTTATCTCTAGTTGACGTGAGACTTTCAACAAGTGGTGACAAGGGAGGTGCAAATGGAGATGGCTATGGATGTCACGGGGATGAGAATATTAAGGGGGAGTCATTAAATATTAATAGTTTTCAATATTAAGAGGAGTTATTAAATATCAAAAATACATTCTCAAAAAACATAAATTTACCTCACTATCTCTTAAAATTCACGTCAGCCATCAGGTGTACAAAATTGAACATGTAACCATATTAAATTTGTTAAAATAACATTGAACATAAATTACAATAAATAACTATTGAATATTCAAAAAAATAAGACAATTTCGACTAAAATTAACAAAAATTAAGAGCAACAATATATTAAGCCTATTTTAATATATTTTCATTGTATAATTCAATTAAATATTACATAGGAGTAAAAATGGTGACAGAAAACCCAAGGATAATATCTCATGTCGGAATATCTTGCATGTTTGCCATCTGCCTAATAGATTCAGCTGTCTCTCTTACTATCACAACTACCACGTGTGCTTAGGTTTTTCTATCATATTTTTTTTTTTTCTGTTCAGAAAAAAAAAGTATCAATTTTTAATCTATTTTGGTACGGCCACAAATTTATCTTTTCTGTTTATTAATTGGCCGTGTACCATTTTGCACCTTATTTAAAATTAGCTTTAAATCATCTAGGTATTTCTAATTTCTATTTTTGTTAGGTATTTTCAATTTGATCTCTTTTTTTTTTAAGTTTTCCAATTGAGTCCTTATAAGTGCTAATTTGAAACAATTTAGCTCCAGCAGTTAAAGATCGTTAACGGTGTTAAAATTATACACATGTGGTGGAATGACGTGTTAAATGATTTTAATGTTTAGGGATGGAGGAGAAACGTGGCTATTTGCAACTTATTAAAAACTAATTATAAATTTTTATTCCATTTCTGCCCTAGGCAAACAATTGTCTCAGATTGGCCCAATAGATTAAGCCTAAGGTTTTTTTAGGTCAGAAGCATTTGAGATTCAGGATGTTGCGCGAATATTTTCCTTCTTCTGTCGTTCGCCGCTGGAGCCATCGTCGGCCATCGCAAAGGCTCTTTCTCCTCTTTCTCTTCTCCGCACAACAGCTCTGACCAGCGCCGCTACACCTCCGTTTGGTCGGCCAAGGTGCTTGCTACCGTCAAAGCTAGCACCTGCATCTCATAATAAAAGTAAAATACTCAAACAATTTTTTACCATTGCACAACAGCCCTTTGCCATCACTAACTACTGCTGTAGAAGAAGAAAAAGAATTTGAGAATGCTACAGAAGAAGAAGAGAGAAAATGCAGAAAAAGAAAAAACTCATTCTGAATCATATTTCATGTATTATGGAAAGTTCTTTTTGGAATATATTTTATGTACAAGTGTTCTTAAAAAATCCCTCCAGAAAATTTATTCTAGAAAATATATTTCAAAATATGTTTCATATGTTCCGAAAATTGTATCCTGAAAATTTTATTCCAGAGAAATTTCTTTCCGATTGCTTCAGAAATTCCAGAAATCTTGTTTTGGAAAGTTTTCGGAATCTGGAAATCGTTGCAAAATTGTTATTTTGAAAATTTAAGGATGCGCGAAGAAAATTTGTGGGAGTGAAGAAAATTGTTATTTTGAAAATTTGAGGATGCTTCAAGAATTTGGAAAGAGGAAGTCTGCGGAGGTTAATGAGAATGAGAGATTCTTATTTCTATCGTCTCAGATTTTTAATTAAGAATGAAAATTTATAATTCGTTTTTAAATATTTGTCAAAATGACATATTTCACCTCCAACAATGCCACGTCTCTCCTCCATCCCTAAACATTAAAATCATTTAACACGTCATCTCGTCACCTGTGCATAATTTTAACACCGTTAACTTTTAACGACAAAGGCTAAATTGTTTCAAATTAGTACTTATAAGGACTCAATTGGAAAACTTGAAAAGAAGGGGATCAAATTGGGAATACCTAACAAAAATAGGGACACCTAAATAGTTTAAACCTTAAAATTACTAGAAAATGTTTTAAAATATTACTTAAATTATATCTGAATTTGATATTTTGTGATAGAAAATTGTCAAGTATCAACTTTTTAATTTTTTTTTTCGGTTTTTCAATTAAGGCTTAAACCCTCCCGTGGTCCTAATATTTGTGTGAAAATCTCAGTTTGGTCTTCAAGTTTTGAACTATCTCAATTGGGTCATAATTTTTGTAAAAATGCACACATTTTACCCCAACCGTTAACTGATCTCAAACGACGTTAAGTTTAGCTGACATGGTATGTTGACGTGTTGGCTTAATCCCTTATTGGTCCTCGTATTTGTGTGAAAATCTCAGTTCGGTCCTCAAGTTTTGAACTGTCTCAATTGGGTCATGATTTTTGTAAAATTGCACACATTTTACCCTAATCGTTAATCGATCTCAAATGGCGTTAAGTTTAGCTGACGTGGTAGCCAGAGGACATGCTGACGTGTATTATTTAATTATATGAATTATTTTTTAAAATAAGCAGTGTTTCACGTGACACGATGACTATTATTTAGTTTATTTGAATTGGGGATTTTATTCATCTCTCTGAGAATCAGGGATTTTACACAAATTATCTCATCGGCTCAAAAAATAAAGTCACCAGAAAACTCGCGTAACCAGTGCAATCAGTCTCACAACCTTTTCTGCAAATGAACGAACTTGGTAACATATAGGTTCATCACCAGCCTTTAAGCTATTTATTCCACTGATAGCAGAAGATAACTGCTGCACAGTGAGATTAGTTAGCAATTGGGATAAAATGTGTGCATTTTTACAAAAAAATATGACCCAATTGAGACAATTCAAAACTTGAGGACCGAATTGAGATTTTCATACAAATATTAGGATCAAAGTAAGGTTTAAGCCTTAAATTAAAACAGAAAACAACTTTTCAGGTGATGGTTTAACTTTTTTTTTTTTATAAAGAGTTATTTAAAGTTATGAATTAAGTTTTCTTTTTACTTATTTTATGTATTTTATAACAAAAAATTTCCAACCGGACCGTTTTTGGTTTTTAATTTCCAGTAGTTCTGACCAAACTTTATTTTGAGTTTCGTTTTTTTTTTCATTGGAATTTGTTTTCAGGTACGGTTTTTGGGTAGTCAAGGAAAAAGAAAAAGAAAAGTGAAAAGAAAATTATTAAAAATAATATATTGAATGGATAAATTATTTGAAAAAACATTTAAATTTGTATAGAATAAGATTTAATTATTTTTAAAGAGAAAATAAATGAAAAATTATGAAAACTGAAATATAATTTTGTAGATAAAACTTAATTAAGAATGAATAAAAAAACCAATTTAGGAATAATAAATTAAAAAAATAACAAAAACTCATAAAAAAAATAATTGGGTTAAATATATTTTTAGTACCTAATCTATCAAGCAAATTTGTTTTTAGTGCCTCTTTCAAATTAAACTATATTATGATCATTCTTTTTAAAAAAAACCATAATTTTCCGTACTCCAATACCAACGGTGTTAAAAATAAGCTAGGGTGGCTAACGATGATCCACGTCATTTTTTTTCTTTTCTTTTCTGATACTATCCCTCCCTCTTCCTCCATCTCTTTCCTTCATCTTCATGTCCAACTTATCTTCCTCCTCCTTCCACTCTTCCTGTATCACAAAAACTTTTCTCAAAGATCACAAAACTCTTCCATCCATCCACCCTTCCGACGTTAGCGCCGAAGCGGCAACATTGTCTGAGCGTCCGTCTAAGAGAGATCGGCGACCAACACGCCGCCTTAGATGGCCACGACTTGCATATGCGCCGCCCGAGCATGCCGCCATGGAGCTGGCAGACTCCAAAGGAATCTTCAAGAACTTGGAAGGCGTGCTCTGTCACGAACCACGCAAACGGTAGCGAAGAGTTCAGAAGCACCAACAACCGGAGGGGAAAGGCGAAACAAGGAGGACCAACGACGAAGTGGTTGAGATCAAACTAGACTCCGCGAGCAATGATGGACAAGAACAGTGAGGAAGAAGGTTTTAGGGATTTCGAACATGAACTTGAACAAGATCAGATTCTGGTGCATTTGGTGGAACATAACAGTATGGATTATTGGAACGTGGATCGAAGCGAGGATCCTAGAGTTAGGATTTCGGATAACGACGTTGAATCAGAATCTCGGGAACGGAGGAAGAACGATGGAGTTAGGTCTTGGCTTTTCGAGTTAGGTCTAAGTAGGTATGCGCCTATGTTTGAGATCCATGAGGTCAATGATGAGTTGCTTCCTATGTTGACATTGGAGGATCTCAGATATGGGGATAAAGATGAGTTAATGTGTGTATCTATATGTATTATATATGTGTAGCTTTTCATAGTTTCTCTGTTCTTGATTTAAGTTGTGGATAGAAATTGCAGTATGTATAAGGAATTTTTTTTTGTCTATGGTGAATGAACAATAAGGGGTTAGTGATTGTTATTGTCTCTTTTCTTTGTTGAAACTTCTTGTCTGCCCTGTTTTCTTTCCCATTTTTGTGTGAGTTTTGTGATATAGCAGCGGATGGAAGAGTGGATGAATGAGGGAGAGAAACTGGGTATGAAGAAGCAAGAACCCTACAAAACCAACGCCAAGGTAGAGACATCTCGTGCATGATAGTAGAAATTGGATGGTCCAATATTGGTCCGACAACGGGTGGAATAGAAACAGAAATGCCCACTTAGAACTCGCTAAGATAGACTTTAATCATGACTCTGATACCATATTAGAAAGTGGGTTTTTAAGCCTAACTTAACCCTACAAAACCTTGTGAGGTGAGGTTTGCACCTCACTTATATATTATAATTTAGCCTTATCTCTGATGTGGGACTTCCAATACTCCTCACAATAAATTAAATCTTCATTTTATATTTGGTACTTCATTTATAAAAAGTATTCAAAATTTATTTTCAAACATCATAGTAACAACAAAAAATATCTAAACTTTTTACCAAATTTAAGACTTAAAAATGTTTCAACTTTTTACAAAATAAAATCATATCTTAGCTCACACAATTTTCGAAATTATTTTTGAAATTAATTAAGTTTCACTCTACAAAATTAAATATATTTTTAATTAACAAATTTTACGAGAAATTAAACTTTATTTATGATTTAAATTTTGAATCAACTGTGAACTAAACTTTATTAATAAATAAATGTAGTCATTATGAAGGGACTAAACATAACATAGATGAAAATAAAACTTTGTTTTTCATTAATAATAAATATTTTATAGATCTTTATTTTTATAGTGTGTTTAATTTTTTTTATAAATTTTATTTGAAAAACTTTCTATACAAGAATTGTGTTGTATTTATTTAAGATAATCACCAAGATGTGAGGAGGTTTCTCCATGCACTTCTTTCATCTCATTTTGCATCTTTTATTTGACATTTTTATCCTTTATTTAATAAAGTATATAATTATAATGATGGTTTAATTTCAACCACCAATCACCTTTAAACGTGAACCCCACATGCAATCCTTTCTCATTTCTTTACTATTTAGTTGTTCTTTATGAGAGGTGGTTTCTATACACCCCACTTACAATCCTTTCTCATTTTTTTAATGTTGAGTTGTTCTTTACGAGAGTTTGTCCATGGTGATTCACTGCTGGTCATTGTGATCCGCATGTGTGGTTCGTGGAAGAAAATGGTGGTGAAAAAGATTCACAGTAAAAGACATTCGAAAAACATCAAGATTAATTAATTTATGATGCATTAATTAATTTTGTAGATATTATTTTTTATGTAGTACTTAATTTGTTGTTATTAAATCTTTTTTATTTGTTATGAAGTTTTTAATGTTTTATACTTATTAATGATTTCAAGTTTTATTTACTTTTGATTAAGTTTTTTGTTTTTTTGTTTTATTTAGTATTTAGTTTATAATATTTTATGTTATTTTGTATTTATTATATATATTTGTTATGTTTTAGTTTTTTAACTTTTGATTTAATTTAAAACATTTTTTGGTTATGATGTATTAATTAATTATTTAGGTGTTATCTTTTATGTAGTAGTTAATTTTTTGTTACTAAATCTTTTTTATTTATTATTAAGTTTTTAATGTTTTTATACGTGTTAATGATTTGAAGTTTTATTTAATTTTGAATAAGTTTTTTGTTTTTTTATTTAGTATTTAGTTTATAATATTTTTTGTTATTTCGTATTTATTGTATAATTTTTTATGTGTTAATTTTTTTAACTTTTGATTTAATTTATAATATGTTTATATTTGGTAATTTTTATTTAAATTTTAAAATATTTTCATATTTGTTATTTGTTATTTATTACTTATATAATTTGTAATATGTAATAATATTTTTAGAATTTAATTTAATTGATAATATGTTAAATTTTCTAATTATAATATTATTGATATTATTTTTTGTTGTTTTTTTAATTGATAATTTATATCATAATGTTTATAATATATGTTTTTTTTATTTATTATATAAAGTTGAATATCTTATGTTATTTTTTAGTAGTTAAATTTTAATATTTTAATGTTTGTTGTAAGTTGTATTTAATATTATAAGATGGATAACTATCCATTTTTCAATTCTCAAATACATTATGGTTTTATGTTCAAATTTTGTTCTTTCCTAATTGGAGTGGTTGAGGGTGATTATGCTGATTAGTTTTCCACTGATAGAATCTTTCCCTCACGCGCCAATTTAATTAAACAGGTTTGAAAAATTGTATTTGACTTTGAATTTGTAGTCGTGATTATAAGATCTCACACAATAACTGTGAAGTTTGAAGGAAGACATTCATTTTATTAGATTGTGAAATGAATGTGAAGTATAGAAGTATAAACTACATGTTCAGCCTAGTGTGTCTGGTACAAAAAAATGTCATAGGCAAAATAAATTATATTAAAAATATACTAACAAACAAATAAAAAAAACAACAAATAATTACAAAATAATAAATATTGAAACAAATAATAAATAATAAAAAAATTAAAGATTAATAATAAACTAACAAAAAAATAAAAAACAATAAGAACAAAAATTACTTAACAAATACATATTCAAAATAAATTTAGAAACAAATAAAATAAAATAAAACAAAAACAAATACATAATAAATAATATATAAAGAATTAAAAATTATAACAAAAACACAAAAAATTCAAAATAAATTAACAAACAAATAAAAAAAAGTCAAAAAAATACAACAAATAATCAAATAACAATTCATATTGAAATAAATAAAATATATCAATAAATAATTACATATAAAAAATTAACAAACAAATATAAATTTTGAAATTAAGAAAAATTAATTAAATTATAAATAATATTTAAATAAATATCAAATATAATAAAAATTACAAATTAAAAAATTTTAAAAAATAAAAAAGTATAAAACCCCAAAATAAATACATAATAAATAATATATAAAGAATTATAAATCATAACAAAAACACAACAAATTAAAATTAAATTAATAAACGAATCAAAAACTCAAAAAATACAACAAATAATTAAATAATAATTCATATTAAACAAAATATCAATAAATAATTACAGATTAAAAAAAATAACAAACAAATATAAATTTCAAAATTAACAAAAAATAATTACATAATAAATAATATTTAATTAAATATCAAATATAAAAAAATTACAAATTAAAAAATATTAACAAATAAATATAAAATTATAAAAAAAATCAAAACCAAAAACATAATAAATATTATTTAACCATAAATCATAATGTAAAAATAATAAATACAAAGTTCATCTCATCGAGATATAAATCAAACGAAAAATCCCTTAACTTTGAAGGAATCCTTAAAATGAATCACATTACCATTAAACTATATCCGCTACAATATTATTATTATACTTTTTCCTGAACTAAACAATAAGACAAAATAAAGAAATAGGAGACATAATATTCTATTAAGTCAAATATTGACATTTTTTATTAGAGAATCTTCTAATGAAATTTAAAAAATAGGATAATTTTTTATTTTTTGATATATATATATATATATATATATATATATATATATATATATATATCTTTGCATCACGTTTTTGTTAGGAAGTGAATTTTAAATTTAACTCAATTCTATAAAACTAGCTTGTGAGAAGATATTTACATCCACTTATATACTTTAAACTGGTCTCTTCATTAATCGATATGTGACTTTCAACCGTTTTCAACATGGTTTGTCGACCACGATCAAATTAGCAAACTCAGTTTCCCTCAAACACATAGAATAAGGTGAATATGAACATCTTTATAGGTTCATGGAACGTTTCATTGTCGTAGCTCGTGAAGTTCCCTACCTCTATTGGTGTGTCATGAAGCATTTGATGACTTCAAAACTTCAGTATAAGCATAAGATATTGGGTGAACATTAAAGAAGTATTCCTTGGGGAATACTAATTGTATTTATAAGATTAACATGAATCATGATCCTATATTATCCTTAGAATAAAACTTACCTCTAGTATATAATAAGAGAGTAGTTAATAATAATAGAATGATACCTCATCATAAATAATACCTATAATACCAAACAACTGAGATTAATTATGATATGTGGATATTATCCTAATAGATATAGGTTTGGACCATTTCAGAGTAGAGAGGCTTAATGAGCCTTGTTAGGTCATACTCTTTAGTATGTATATTGGGTCAAGTAGGAACAAGAGTTAATAAGGCTTCCACATTCAAAGCACTCATTACATCTCACAAACCCAAACAAAAGACGTAACTACCACCAAAAAGTAGGTCACATAACTAAGGAATGCATCAAGCTAAAAGATATAATAGAAGAACTTATTTAATTAGGGGGCTTTTGTGCAATTCATGCAACACACCCAGGTCGGATGTGGTAGAGGTCATGGCTAAGGAAGAACCTGTGGATGAGGTTACCATGGAAGCGAAACCAAGGTCAAGGTAGAAGTCAACAACCAAAGCCACTACCTCCAAACCGGAGCAACCACAACAACCAAAATAGGTACAACAAAACCCGACTCATCCAAAGGGAAGCATCTACCCCTCTTTTAGAGGCCTCATCGATAAAGATAGTTCCATATCAACAAGGAAACGCTACCTTTGGAGCATAAACTCGATTATCTAGTTCTTGCATTGGTCATTGCCATCCATTACATTCACCAATGAAAACTTCTCAATCCATGATCCTAAGTAAGATGATCCAATCGTCATCACTACTATTATTGCAAATTGGTGAGTGCACATAGTTGTCATTGATTCAAGAAGCTCAATTGATGTACTTTACTAGTAAGCCTTTCTCAAACTAAATATATGCAAGACCTTCATCCAGTCTTATCTTGAACCCCTAGTTGGACTCGCTAGAGAATAGGTACATATTTGAGGGTATGTCGACTTCCTTACAACCTTGGGAGATCCATAAGCTTATCGAACTTTAATAGTTTGATACATGTTAATTGAGGCAGACACCTTTTATAATGTCCTTATAGGAAGACACACTTTGAACAAGCTCGACATCGTTATAACTACCTATTACATGGCAATGAAGTTTCTTGTGAGTGACAACACTATAATCACCATAAAGGTAAATTCAAGAGGTAAAAGAATGATATGCCCTTAGCCTAAAGGTAACTATATATGCCATCAAAAACACTAATGAGGTCGTATAAACAAATAGGGATCTCGAGCTTCCCAAGTCCACCAATGGATTCGAGAGGACAACAGGTGTACAATGTTTTCATATTTAGGAGGTCATATCCCATGTAGAATCTAAAGTTGGGATGATAAACCTCGACCCTAAAGTAGTGTTGCACGATGATGGCAAACCCACAAGCCATTTAGCCTGAATAAAAGGAAAATCGTACAATAAAGGTGGGAAGCAAGATAGACAAGTCATTACACGAAGATATAAAGGAAGTCATACTTAACAATGTCAACCTGTTCATATGGTGTTTGGTTGATATACCCGACACCGACCATAAGTTCTTATGTCATAAACTCATTATTTTTCCTTAGGCTAAACTGATCTCCTAAAGGAAGTGAAATTCTAGAAAAAAACAAAGCTTAATAGCACATAAGAAGTCTGAAATTTATTCGGTGCACACTTTATTAAAAAAGTTATTGGAGAAGAAAGTAACAAAACTCATTAGAAAAGACTATCTTGATTATCAAAATTTGATCATAGCCACATGTAAACAATAAAAGGATAAGTGAAGCTTAAAAAAGTTAATATGAAAGATTGTTTGTTACGTTAAAAAAAAAATAATGACAAACACTTATTTAATAACAACAAGGGTAAATATGATATTTTATAAAATATCAAATAATACTTGTATATAAAACATGCACTTCCATAAGAGGACACCTTAACACCATGATTTAAACAGTCCAATTTTCCACTCTTAAGTATTATATTTCAATAAAATAATTGCTTAAACAATTATTATAAATTTCTCATTATGTAAAATTATGTGGATCTTTCTCTTTAGAGAAAATATTTATACATAGTTTGACCCAAGGAAGCTACAGTATTAAGCTAACTAGATGTATCCTTAGATATAAATTACACTGCCTAAATTCTATAAAGTGACTATTCATTTGGTCAAAAATATCAATATAGATGTTATTATTATTATTTGGTAAAAGAATTCATCAGATATATCTTCCACTTTCCATTTCCATTGAGTGCAGGGGCAACTCATCTAACTTTGAGTGATGTGAAGTTTGGGTTTCTCCACGGGAAGATGGCATTTCTTCCCTCATATAAAAAAATACATGAGGTGCCCAACCTACATATTTACAAGAAGGTCAACAAACCAGACATGGTTAGAAATAAAAAAAATAGTAAAATAGTTTTTCTAGCATAAATAAAAAATAAGACATGCAATTTTTCTAATAAAAATTATAAACTTTCTCGTATAACTTTTTGTAGACAAAAATACAAATTATTATTATATAACTTTTTTAATAAAATGATAAATCCTTCTCTTATAATTTTTTTTACTACAAGAATTTCCTTAATTCATATTTATAAACACAAACTCAAATACCATTTTTTTTCAATAGATTTTACAATTTTTATTACTGGTGAATATTTTCTTCGTTGATAATTTATTATTACAATTATCGATTATTAAAGTCATCGACATTGATAATTGATAAATTACAAACCTTAATACCAACATACATTTTCATTAGTAACTTATCATTACAATTATCGATGACTTTAGTCGTTAACATGTTGATAAATTATAATTTTATTACCAACATATATTTTTGTCACCTAGTCACCATTAAATTTATGATGGTTTTATTTCATCAGACATTTGGAGTGATTTGGAAGGTGTCTAATCTAATGGAGTTGTTTGTATATTAAGGGGGAGATGAGTGAGAAGATGAAGAAAATTAAAGAAAAAGAGGATGAGAAGGGGGGAGGAGGTGATGTAATAGTGTTGATGTGCACTGATGAAGAGGAAGCATGGCGATGAGAAGGAGGCACGCTAATGACACCAATGAACACTGGTGACACGAAAGTGATGAATGCCAATAATGGTGGTTACTAGAGTTAGAAAAGGAGGTAGATGAGGAAGAAGTAATGGTGGAGGAAGAGAAAGAGAAAAAAGGAAGAAAAATACAAGCAGGAGAAGGAGGATGTGTTTGAAGTGGCAATGGTGGTGTGGTGGCACGACGAAGGGAGGAGGAGAGGACAAAGAGGACGAAGAAAAGAAGGAAGAAGAGGAAGAAAAGGAGAAAGAAAAAAACTCAATCACATATTCTACTGACGAATCTTGTCGACAACCTAAATTAGTCAATAATTACTAATAAATATTTATCGAAAAATTGATTTATCGACGAATTTTTGACTGAAGATAATTCCTCAATAAATAAGATTTATCGACAAAATTTTACTATTACCGACTAATTGTGCCTATTAGTTATATGTGATTCGCTTATAGTGTGTGAAAAAAGAACACAATCCCTTATCATACAATCTTTTTGAACAAAATTGTAAACACTCCAATGACACACAATTACCAAAGCCTTTATACACCTAAGAGATATAATTCTTTATTTTTATAGTACTTTATTGTTGCTTCCTACTTCGTATTACTTAATGTGAGACTCTTTATGAATATCCACTTGAGAACCAACATAAATTCCCTTCACCAAATGTCTCACATGCTTTGAAACAAACATTTGACACACGACTCAAATCGCTCTTGCCAATAATAATCTACACAAACTTATTGACGTCGACAATCTTTTCCTAATATCAACCTTCATAGCCTTGCATATCAAACTCATTTTTGACAACTTCCATATCATTGTCATTGACAACTCACCAATACTCAAGTGAAATATATCATTAAACCACCTTGATCAAACTCAAGCACACATGCATTAACGAGATTATTGCACAACAACATAATAATCTAGACTAACCTCTCTCCAAAGATGCAATAAGCGAAATTGCTAATCTTCTTCCCCTGAATAGAACATATCATGATTGGAAATCACACAATAGGCATTTCCGCACAACATATATTTAATGTTGTTCGACACCTCAAGGTCTTCATCCATGAATTCTCAAAAATAATATAATTATTTAACATGTAATATTTCTGGAAAAAATTGCAAACCTTCATATAACTATTTTAGCAAAAACTGCAATTTTTCTCTTAGAATTTGTATAAATAAAATTGAAAACTCTTCTCGTACTATTTTTTTGGACAAAATTGCAAACCCTTCTCGTACAGTTTTCTGTGAACAAAATTACAAACTTGTAGACAAAAATGTTGGATAAAATTAAGTGGGTAGTATATAGGCCGTTTAAATGGATAGTTAATGTCTTAGTAGTTTTGTTAGTTTTTCAATTTTTGAGTGGAAAGGTCAGGAATAAACATGTCTCGATTTGTAAAATTAGCAGACTTTAAGGCCTAAAATTGGAAAAGCCAAATTCTAATCTATATGTTCACAATTATATTCTTTGATTATTATGAATGAAAAAGGTGAATCAAAATATTCACACATAACACTTGTTAGGCATCAAAGTTTGAGAGCTTGATTGTCTTAGTGTTTGAAGAGATTGAGTGAGATGGATAACATTACATATAATGTGGTTTTACACAGGTTGACAAGGTAGTCAACTATGATAATCAGAGTCTCCAAACGAAGATTCTTCTTGGATCTCAAGATAATTGGAAGGTGGTTGAAAATGGACACAGAACCAAAAAGCATTGCGGGTATATCAATAACCCAGAATAATGCACTGAAAGCAACACATAAGAAGGACAAAGTAGCCATATACATGTTTTATTGAGTTGTTAATGAGTCTGACTTTAAGAAAATAACAAATGATAACACTTCAGAAGAAGCATGAGACTTTCTGGAGAAGGCATACAGGGGAGATAAGTGAGTGAAGTAAATCCAGCTTTAAACACTTAGGGATGATTTGGAGAGCATAAGAATAAAAAAGATAGAAAAAGTATTTAACTACATCACTTGGGTTGAAACTGTAGTGAACCAACTCAACATAAATGGAGAGCACTGATTGATGACTAAATAGTGGAGAAGATCTTGAGTGTTGTTTGCACAATTGAAGATTTTAAGGACCTGCCAATGCTCTCGGTTAGAGAACTCGCTAATTCTCTTGAGGCACACAAGCAACAAAAAGAAGAAGATGATGAAGTCAATTGAACAAACACTCCAAATTAATGTGTCAATTAAAGAGGAGAAATCATTTTATACTCAAAACACTCATGAGTTTCTGTTATCTTTTAATTTATTCTTAATCAGTTTTTATCTATAAAATTACATGATATTTGAGCTTACATAATTTTTTAATTTTTTTTTCTCATTAAAACTAATTAAATTTCATCCTACACAACTTTAAATATTTTTTAAATCAAATTTATTCTTCATAGTTTTATTTTTCATTATTCTCTTGTTTTCTCTCGATCTTATATGAATAGTTTTTTAAATAAACTTAATTCTAATAAATGAGGTTTGACTAAATCTATATAGGAAATTAAAAAGTAAACTCAATTCAGTGATAGAAAATATTTTGTACTTAGAAAAGATATGCAATGAAACCACTTATAATTTTGTTAGGAAGTGAATTGCAATGGATGAGGAGATTGATGCAATTGAACACAACAATAGGTAAAAGTTTTTCGATCTTCCAAAAGGAGCACAACCTATTGGGGGTGAGGTGGGTATACAAGAAGAAGATGGATGCTCAAGATGAGATATAATGGTACAAAACTCGACTTTTTACAAAAGGATATAAGCAAAAGGAAGGAATTGATTATGGGGAAGGTTTGTGACAATCACAAGAATAAGGATCGTTCGATTGCCAGTAGTAGCTCAGTTCAAATGACCAATACTACAAATGGATGTGAATTCTTCATTTTTAAGTGAAGTACTGGACAAAGAAGTATACATTGAACAACCACTTGGATACATGAGAAGAAGGGAAAAGAAGGTGTTAAGAATGAATAAGACACTTCATGGGTTGAAGTAAGTTCCTTGAGTATGGAACAATTAGATTGATACATACTTCAAGAAGAACGAATATAAATAGTGTCTGTATGAACATGTCACATACATAAAGAAGAATGGAGATAATGTGTTGTTATTTGTTGCTGTGTTGATGATCTCATATTCATGGAGAATAATGATAAAATGATTCGAGAGTTTAAGAGAATAATGATAAAAGAATTTGAGATGACAAATTTAGGATTTATGAAATACTTCCTCACTTTAGAAGTCAAGCAAAGTGAGACGACATTTTTGTGTTCCAAGAAAGATAGATATTGAAAAAGTACCAGATGACAAGTTGTAATCTGGTTTCAACACCAATGAAACTGGATACAAAGTTTTCAAAGTTCACAATTGTATTCTTTTATTATTATGAGTGGAAAAAGTGAACAAAAATATTCACACAAAATGACTTGTTCTCAATATTACAAACGCTCCAATAACATAATTATCCAAGTACCCTATACACCTAAGAGACTTACTAAATTATGGTGAATACCTACTTCTTTTCTACTATTTCCTTCTTCATATTATTTGATGTGGAACTTTGATGAATGTCCATTTGGAAACCAACAAACATTGATATCCAATAAACATCTAAATGAATTCCAAACATTAGATTTGAGAATGTGACTTTCATGAATTCATGTGGTACATGCAAGTGCCTCGTAGATATAAGAAAAATAAATTGAAATTCAAAGACGAAATAATGAAGAACAAGAATACATACCATGTGGTAGAGTAGGCAAGGGAAAGAGTAGCAAATAGCAAATTGAAGACACTACAAGTCCTGAAGCAACACCAATCAAAGGGTGTTATTAGACGTTATTTGCAGAAAATGAAGTTTAAATAAAATCAATGGTTAATGAGTTGCATTATTATGATAACAGTTGTAACTACAAAGCAACCTATGATGCCTCCAGCAAACACATCAGTCCAATGATGCCAGTAGTCATCAACTCGAGTAACTCCCACAAGAGCAGCTATAAGCAAAGGAAGCAAGACTAGGCATAGTTTCCCAATATGGCCTCTACGATCAAACACTCTAATTTTCCCTGATAAATACCATGAAAGGAAACCAAGACCAGCAAAGGACCCTGCATTTGTTGATTGAACAATTTTTTTCATAAACACTTTTATGAAGAAAGAAAACTCTTCATTGGTTCTGATATTTTCTTTTCATAGAAAAATTTACTCTATTTGACCAATGTGTTTGAAATAGATATTCTACCACTTACATGAAGTATGCCCACTTGGAAAACTTTTGTATCCTTCCTTTATAACTGCCTTAATCCCAGTACAAAGAACATCACCAGTGTCTTTGTCATACGCCTGCATAAACCAATTCACAAAGCATAACTAAGAAATCAGTATCAAACAAGTTAGAGACAAGAATATTAGAAGGATTGAAGCAATGACTAACGGTGCACTTGGTTTGAGAGAAAGTTCTTTGTTTTCATTTCCTGCATTCACAAATAAACTACAAAGATGCACAATGGTTTTTCTTTGTTTATAGGAAACATTGAAAACGTAAAACAAATCTTATTCTCAATATTACAATATACATATCTTTTGAAAAGGCAAAACAATGTGAGATTACTTCATAACTATTTGTGAACATGAAATGAAAACAAAAGACATTGTCTCAAAAAGACCTTATAAAGTTTACCAAATACTAAGAACAAGAAGGATAACAAACATACAGGAATTTTGTCAGGGAAACACCGGTAGAAGAAGTTTGGTCGTGGTCTACCAACGGCATCTTTAATGGAATCTGTGATGACTCCCGTGATTAAGCTAGAAAACATGATACCTACATTTTAGTTAGATACAAGTGAGTGAAGGGACAAAATGCATAAAAGTCATAAAACGAAAAGAAACTGAAAGAATACCTAATATGGCATGGTGTAAATCATAGATATCCTTTCTGGAACAGTAAAACCCAATGAAGATAAGAATGGGGAGAAAAATAGAGAGGATCTGTTACAGGAATGAATGGTGTAAGTTCATGCGATAAGGTATAAATAGATGATGTATCTTCCTATATAGAAAACTAGGACACCCTTTTGAGCATACATTTTTTTTTATTGATTGAGATTTATAAAAAATTACATGATTTTTGTAATTTTCAATGAACTTTAACCATAAAGATGGAGTGTACTAAAAAGAATGTGTTTCTATATTCAACGCTCCTTGTTAATGGATTATTTGCTGCAGATACGTACAGGGACAGCCCACATGGGTATGGTATCTTTTTTGAATGGGAACATAAGATTTGTCATCATATGTTCCCCAACATAGCGATGGAATGGTTCTATCAAATTCAAGAGTCCGTCAATAATCGCAAGAAGCACAAGAATCAGCCAATCATGCTTGTGAGTTAGTGCCAACTTGCTTCCTGGAGATTGAAAAGCCATTTTATCTAAGTATGGCTGCAAAAGAAAAAAGCTGTCACCTTTGTATTCACTTATTTTGGCTGTAATGTTTAATATCTGATCTAAATCCTCTACACTAATCAGCAATCAGAGATTTATCATTCTGCTTAAGAACCAATGACACTTAAGAAAGCATATACCAATTACAAAAAATGGCAGCATGAAGTATAAGGATACAATGTACTAAGTGCTTAACATGGAGATATATTGTTCGCACCAGAAAGCAAATATAAATAACGTAAACATTGTGACATTAAAGTTCTCAACAGAATAAGAATTCAAATTCATTTATAACGAGGATATGTATATACATAAATATATGTGTATTTGTACATCCTCTGACACAATAAAGTAATATCTAAGGTATAGAAAACAGATAATTATGTCAAATATACGACACAGGTATATGATAAAAAAAATAATGCAGCAGCAATAAATCTGAAATCAGGAAATTCTTATGCCCATATTAAAAAGCTGTAGAAGAAAAACCATAAGAATATGAAGATCTAATAGGAAATGAAAAATGAACCTGCAGCTTTAAGCATAAAAATATGGAGAAAGAGATACAGAAAGACGTGGACGTGCGTTCTGAAAACAGCACGTCCAGTGTCCAACGTAAAAGCTATGAGTCATGAGAAAAACATCAGAAAGATATTAGAGATTGATGAATGATTTGGGGAAGGATTGCATCTTCAGATCTAAAAGTTGTGTATAATGTTTTCATTACTTGTTAATTAGTAATCTCAATTATGTATTTGCATTTTCTTTCTCAATTTTGTGTGCTTTAAGAATTTTTAGACACCAATGTTAAAAGGTAATTTCTATCATCAATTTTGTTTCTGTTATTAAGACTTTTGCATACAAAAAACTAAGAATAAAATCGAAGTTGGTTATGAATTTTTGTGTGTCTTAATTTCTCTTAACCTACTGTTAATTATATTGTATACACAATTTAACATTTAAAATATATAAAAAAGTTAATTATACTTTAGCTAACATGAAGATAAATAAAATTAAGATTGTATATATTTTTTTCTTAGTAACGATAACATTTTTTATAGATAAAATCATATTGGAGGTTAATATATCTAAAACAAACAATTTCTTTGGTAATGTTGGTACTTACAACCAGAACTATTAAATAAGAATTATTTCAAAACGGATTAAAACTAATAATAACATAAATTACATTGAAATTTAACTCAACCTAAAGAGGTTAAGATTAGTTTGTCTGCAAACTAATAAATTCATTTTTTAAAATAAAAAAATATATTTTAAAAAAATAAAGTAATATATTTATTTTAGAACATATATTATAATCTATATTTATTTGTATATAAAATATTTATTGGAATATTCCAATTTATAGCATTTATA
Organism: Vigna radiata var. radiata; assembly: GCF_000741045.1. NCBI lineage: Eukaryota > Viridiplantae > Streptophyta > Magnoliopsida > Fabales > Fabaceae > Vigna > Vigna radiata. The sequence continues at coordinate 166,799 of NW_014542914.1, forward strand.
CTATAAAAGAAAATATAACACATTTCATAATCAAGAATAGATAAGAACATATAACGGTCATTCAAAATATAACTAATCAAATCTTTATAAACAAGAGTTTTTATCTCTAATAACATATAAACCTTCAACTTAAGGTTCATAAAAAAGTACACAAACAAAAACTAGTAAAACTAAATGTCTATGCATCAACATCTTTTATTCCTAACACCTGCTCAACCGAGACTTCCTCCTTTACTTACACCAATCAGGTGATTATTACTAAGAAGAAAATCAAATAAGAACAAACAAGACGCAAGCAAACAGGGTAAGCTAATTTTAAAGAGTTTTTCATACTTTAATATAAATCACAAACATGCATTTCTAATATCAAGTCAATAATAACAAGCACATCTTAACACACACACACACATACACACACACACACACACACACTCCTAACACTAGACCTCACCTTCCAGATACATATGTTAGTGTCGAACTATTGAGGGATCCTGCACATGTGTGGTGAAACAACATACCTCCAAATTTTCACACAATGTTAGTTCATCAAACACCTATGGTCAATCTGACTTGAGGCTAAGGACCATATGTTACTCCTCACCAATAACCATCCCACTCTACTTGAGCTTGGATATCTATTGGAGTCAAAAAACATTCATCCATTTCAAAGCTCATACACCAATATATTACACAAAAACATCCATAAGGTTCTTTCCCATGGAACCCCTTTTTACATGCTTAACAAATCATATTAGAGAAAATAACACCAAACTCCTCATAATCATATATCATACATAATCATATAAAAAATCTTGTTTCCAATGCATATATATTATAAACCAATTCATACTTCACAATAAGTATTATAAACCAATCATTCGAACAATCACATATATTAAACAAATCTTAAGTATTTAAAAACTTAGTTGACAATTTTTATATTTTTGCTCAACCCCATTAGATTTGTTCGCTTAGGTAAAAGTGTTTGTCAACCCACTTGCTCAGCCACTATGACTCGCTTTACGAATACAGAAACAACGAGTTCTGCTTGCTCAACAGATACACTCGTTCAACGAGACTGCATAATTCTACAATACTAAAACTATAGAAATTACACATTAAACTTCTAGTGACCTATTCTAAACACTTTTACCAACTTCTAACACTCCTAAATTTGATTATAACCTATCATGGACCTAAACCAAATGTGTATAACCCAACTTAAACTAGTTTTCAACTGTTTTACAACAAGATTTCAACTTAAAACAATTAAAACCTTACCTTAGAGACCAAAATTGAATTCTACAAGTTTTAGTTCATATTTAAGCTATTTATGGGCCTGAACAAGTCCAAAATAATTCAACTTCAAACCCTAACTCCTCTAATATGTCATAGACCTACTATTTCTAAAATTCACTACTCTAAACCTCTAAAATACACTTAAAAATCATTCAAAACATAACCAAGTGTCTACTACTCCATTCTAAAACAAAATTTATCAATTCAACTCAAACAAGTTCCAATTAATCATACAACAGAACCTAACTCATCATTTTTCCACTTAGACCAATATTTCTCAAATTCACCTGTTAAACCCCCCCTCCCCTAATTTTAAACAAAATCAACTAGTAAATCATCTTAATACTTCCTTCTCAACATTTCACTCAAGCGAACATCACCAACATTCAAAACCACAAAATTTCATAACCAACTCAATTCAAACATAATCATTATAGTCCAAGAACATCCATAAAAGTATCAAACATCCAAAAGCTAATAACAAACATGCAAAATCACAATTTCCACTAAAATAGATATTCCTATTTCCAACCAAGCCAATAAATTCTATGACCAATCTTAAATCATGCCAATCATATAAAAATAAAATCAACAAAAAGTCACTAACTTCCATTACCTTAAAAAGAACTACTAAGTTCTAAGAAAACACAACAGTTGCTTCTAGTACAAGGAACTCTAAAATTGTCTACAAACTACAAAATTTGATCCAAATCAACCATTAGAACAAATGATCCTAAAAGAACAACAAAGAGCTCTAGAATTTCACATGCGATAAAAAATTTGGTTCACATGCGAGAAAGAACTTATATTAGAAAAGGAGTAAAAATGAACTAACTCTTTTTAGAAAACTGATTGGATGAACCAGTAGGTATCACCGTTGTGATCTCTTAGGCACTTCCTGATCGTTAAAGAGATGGCTTAAGTGTTATAAAATTTAGAGAGGAGAAAAATAAAATCTAGAAAAAAAACTTTAAAGAAATGATACATGTTTTAAAAAATGTGACATATTTATGAAATTCTATTTATATTATTAAATTATTTGAATATTAAAATATTTTATTTCATTATCACACTTATATTTAAAATTTCAATTTAAATTCAATAATATTGCTTTAATTTAATATTTTTATTTTACTTTTATTATTTTTACATTTTTGAAAATAAATAAAAAGTAAACTCGGACCCAATTTACACCAAGTTAAATAAAAAAATCTTTATCACCCATTTATAAACCAATATAATTTTTATGAATAACCCATTCGATAACTCTAAATTCTATCAACATTATAGTGTCACGATTTATCATAGGTCAATCTTAACCATAACTCTCAACTATAATCAAATATTACAAGCTCACAGCTACTGAATTTTACACGTCAATTAGAATAGGATCTTTCTTCACAAGTTCTTTTAACAATAGAAGGACAAAACTATCTAAGTGTAATAATACCATTTGTTCTTTTTTTACCTTTTCTTATAAAACAATGAGTTAAATATGTTTTTAGTCCCTATATTTTTGGACGATTTTGGTTTTAGTCTATTTTCAAATTAAGGTACAATTTAGTCCTTCAACTTTAGAAAACTCTGGTTTTAGTCTTTTTTACCAAATTTTTTTAATTTTATTTGTTGTTTCAAACGCGTTTCTCAGTTAACATTGAAGCAAAAATGTGTCAAACAATGTAAACTATCCAAATGCTATAATGAAATGTGCTTGAAACAACAAATAAAGTTAAAAAATTTGGTAAAAAGAACTAAAACTAGAGTTTTCTAAAATTAGAGGACTAAATTGTATCTTAGTTTAAAAATAAACTAAAACCAAAATCGTCCAAAAATATAGGAACTAAAAACATATTTAACCATAATTGTTTCCCTCTTTTTTACGTTTCAGTCACTGTTCTTAGTTTTTTAACAAAGTTAAAAGGAAACTGATATATAAAGATTAAAATATTAAAAAATTGTGTAAAGGCTAAAAGTATAAAAAAAATATATAGTAACTAGAAAAATTACGCAAATATAGAAATTGTATAATTAATTGAACCTAGTGTACCTTAATGAGCCTCGCCCACCATCAGCTATTATCCCAACACAGATTTTTTTTTTCCCCTCCTTTTTACACACCCCAATACAGATGAATAAAGACACAAAATCAGACAACATAGTAATATAAACTAATAAAAACAACAACAAAGGCATGAGCATATCTGTTCCGATGTCCTGTACTTTCATACCATAATGAATCACCATGGTCCTCAGACTAGTCCACACCACTGACACCACATATTAAACAAAGAAAAATGATTTTTTCTCCTACGTTTGATAATCACTTTCAAAAATATTTTAGTCTTTAAAAAAATTAACTTTTATATTTCTAAAAAGATAGAAATTGTAAAATAAATAATAAATATAAAATATGTATAAAAATTTGTTGGATATTAAATAATAGTGTCCTTAAATAAATAAATGCTGCCTTCTCCCACTTCACTCAGCACCTACTCTCACCAATCAGCATTCATACCCAGATACTAGTCCCTAATATCTTTTTAAACTAAACCAAAAAATTGAACTACACATCAAACCAAGAGTTTGAAAGTTGAAAGCCCCCACGAAAGTTGCCACTCACAGCGACCAAGATTGCATTTTTACTCCTATTCCAGCCCACCCAAATGCCTCCCATTTCTTGCTTCCTTCTACTTACCTTCCTCATCACCATTTCCACCTTGGGCTGTGTGGTTGGAGCTGTTGGGGTGAACTGGGGCACCATGGCTTCTCACCCCCTTCCACCCTTCAAGGTGGTGAAGCTCTTGAAATCCAACAACATCAATAAAGTTAGGCTCTTTGATGCCAACTCTGATGTTCTTCAGTCTCTTTCTGGTTCCAACATTGCTGTTACTGTGGGCATTCCTAACGCTATGCTAAGAAGCTTGAACTCTTCTAAGAAAGCGGCGGATAGTTGGGTCCATGATAACGTTACCCGCTACATGCCTAATGGGGGCAGTGTAACTCGAATTGAGTGAGTCAGATTATTTCTTGGGTTCTTTTTGTTGCCCTTTTCGTACTGGTGCTTTGTTGTGTTTTTCTTCTTATTTTTGTTTTATATTTTTCATTTTGTTAAGTAATTTAATTCTCAATGCTCTGTACTTTTAAATTGATTGATGATCATGGACATTCTAAAGGGGAGGTTTCGATTCCGTAATTTGATAGGTTCAGTGGTAAATTTTATACTAGGAGAAATAAATAAAGGAGGCAGTTTGTCACCTTGTAAAATAGACTATTATATATAGTCTGTGTTTAGGCTTAGTTAGTTTTTGGAGTTTAGGAGGAAAAGGGTTGGGAGAGTTAAGGTCCTCTGAAAGATGTGTTTTGAGACATCTTGTGTTGTATCTCTGCCACATTGGCAGAACAGCTGAGTTCATGATAAAATCATCCAAGAACCTGTCTTGGATCTTTCTGTATCTGCTGGGTGTCCTATCACCATTGATGAGACATTCTGAAGAGTGAAACAGCATCAGTGTCTGCATACGGTAGGTTTTTATATTATAGAACAATTCCATAGGTATCAAGCTGCATGTTTTCAAGTAACTACAGAATGCCAGAATCTGTACTTGGACCATTGGGACTATATACCAGGAAGAAATCAGGATAATACCAATTTTCTTGAATTTACTGCTTTTGTTAATGCCAATTTTTTGGTTCACTATATATTTGGCCTTCACTTCTTGATATATTTCCACTTCAAGTATACTCGGATCCTAGAAGCAAATTGTCAAAGTTGTCTTGGTAGGTAGTCCGTTGAAGCAAATAATAACAGGTGAATAACTATGATATGTTGCACTGCTTTGTTTATGCAGAAGACAGTGCAGCAGTTAGTGTTTTGCACAAAACAATTGCATCTTATTTTTACCTCAGAAGATACTCCATGAGTGTGGGATTTTGACAATAACACTTGTTTGGTAGAGGGAGAGAAGTAGGTGGGTAAAAAAGAAAAAAAAAGGGAAATAGGTAAGACATGGAGTATGTTTGAATTAAGAGAAATAAAGTGCAAACAAAGTTGTATGATTGTTGGTTTGAGAGAAAAGAAAAGAAGAGAAATATATTTTGAATAAAAATACCTTGTTACTCTTCAACAATGCCTATTTTTTTTCAAAACAATAGTAATATTTTCTTCTTTTTAAAAATTAACGCAGATCATACTTCTAACATAACGCTTGAACATAGTTGATTATGCTTGCAAACATAATCTGTCATGTTTGATAACACAAGAGATTATGCTTATGTTTATAGGCATAGTCCATTATGTAATCACGCAAGGACATCACTGGATTGAATGTTGGAATAGTCATTTTGCGAGTTGCACAAGTAGCATATGAAAGTAAGATGGGATAATAAATGCAAAATGATAATTTTGTCTCATTTCATTGCGTTCGAGAGAGTAATTTATTTTGTGTGGGGTCCACATGTTTTCAAAATTATTTTTTCGTTTCATTTCTTTTCTACTAAACAATGATCTTTCTCTTCATTTTTTGCGTCATTTCTCATTTAACAACACAGTGCAAGGGTTTGTTTTTTTTGAAAAACATTACTGTTTTCTCAGTATGCAAAGAAAAGCTAGTTTACAAACTTGCCTGTATAACGGTGCTGCATCCCTGAGAATGCTAATGCTGTAGATATCTAGTTCCTACCTACTATGCCTTACTAATGTACAAATCATTTTAATAAGTACCTATTCAAGAATAAATAAAATAAAAACAGTTCTTATATGGAAGTTAAATTAACTCATGTATCTCAACTTTTTCCTAAGTTCCCTCCCAGAAGTTGAACTGAATCCAATTGTCCTCCATGGTTTTTTGAAACACTTGTTGCAATGGTTTTTGATTTCCAATTGTTCTTCAAGCTTTTAGGTTCTGCTTTGTTTCTGAGAAGGCAGTTCAAGATCACCTTCTATTATATACGGCTCTTGCCCTGTAGTTGAAGAAGAAGCATATTTTCCCTTCCATTGGTCACAGTAATATTAGTGGAATGTTTTAAAAGGTAAAATATAATCACATAATAGAATGCTCACCACTTGATAACAGAACTGATTCAGTGGTTAAAAAAGGCCCCATTCTTGTTCTAGGGAACAATGTATTTTATGAAATTCACTTTTGGGGAAGATGGAATAACAATCTTGTCTCATGTTATCTTGGTTAGGATTTAATCAGCTAACAGAAATGGGAACTAGCTACTAAAGAAATTCATCTAGGAGGCATGCTCTAGCAGGCAGTAGGTAGGGCCACTAAGCTGCAATGTTGGATCTATTCTTTTGAATTGGAACTCAAAGTTGAAATAAAATGAGTTATGCATGTGGTAGTTCCCTCTTCGTATGGCTCTAAATATGACTTTTGCAGATATGTTGCAGTTGGTGATGAGCCTTTTCATAAAAGCTACGGTGAACAATTTCATCCCTTCATAATTGGAGCTGCTATGAACATTCAAGCAGCTCTAAAGAAAGCAAAATTGGACAGCAAAGTGAAAGTTGTAGTTCCCTGCAGCTTTGACAGTTTTGAGACAGGATTTAACACGTCCTCAGAAGTGCATTTCAGGCCTGATGTCAACAAAACCATGACTGAGCTCCTAATGTTTCTTGGTAAACTAGGATCACCTTTCTTTGTGACCATTTCTCCGTTCATAACCCACCTTGAAACCAAAAACATTTCGTTGGATTTTTCCCTCTTCAGAGAAACTGCACGCCCTCATAATTTTAGCCATAAAACATACAAAAACAGCTTTGACTTGAGCTATGATACAGTGGTTACTGCATTATCATCAGCAGGATATCCTAATATGGACATTGTTGTGGCAAAGATTGGTTGGCCAACCGATGGGGCTGCCAATGCAAGCTCAAACCTTGCTGAAACCTTCATTAAACGCCTCATAAGCCACCTTCGTAGTAACTTGGGCACCCAACTTAGGCCACATAAGCCCCCTCTTGAAACATACATTTTGAGCCTTCTTGATGAAGATCAAAGGAGCATTGCTTCTGGAAACTTTGAAAGGCACTGGGGTTTGTTCACTTTCGACGGCCAAGCAAAGTACCATGTGGATCTTGGCCAAGGTTCAAGCAGCCTAGTGAATGCTCAAAATGTTGAGTATCTCTCTTCCAAGTGGTGTGTTGTGAACAATAATAAAGACCTGTCAAATGCAACTGCCAGTGCTTTAGAGGCTTGTGCAAATGCTGATTGCACTGCACTGTCTCCTGGTGGATCTTGCTTCAATATCAGTTGGCCTAGTAACATATCATATGCTTTTAATAGTTACTATCAGCAGCATGATCAGAGAGCTGAAAGCTGTGACTTTGCAGGTCTAGGTTTGATCACAACTGTTGATCCATCCATGGATCATTGCAGGTTTCCTATTGAAATTCGCATCTCTCATGCAGAATTTCACAGGCTGTGTAATTTCCAGTGGTTGATTTTGCTTCTTTCAACCCTCTTGGCTGCAGCTTTTGCTGTTTGACATGGGTAAAAAAAGAGGATCATTTTTGCATCCCCTGCCTGCTGTAATTTTGTTGCAGATGTATATTGCTGAATCGAAAATGGTTAGCACATTTTCTTTAATTTACACATGCAGGTCAAATCTGAAGGATGTTACTTTTCTCTATTACTCATTGCATACATTTCTTCTGATTAATCAATTTCATGTAGCTGATATGAGACTACCATGTCCAGAAAGTGAGTGAAAGAATTATCACAAATCTTCATGATTTACAATGCATATGCAATTATGTTCTAACGCATACAAAACTTGTAAGCAGCAGGGACAAGGTGTCCATGATCACTATGCGTAAAGGTGGGAGAAGTTGTTGATTCAATTCTTCCCATTAACAATATCTAATAACACATTTGCCTATAAAAAAAATTGAAATTGATCGAATCTCAAATTAAAGTCTTCAAACATTTACAATGGTAAATACCTTATTTGTATTCCGTGTTTTTTTTTTTCTCTTTGTAAATAATTATTATCAAAGAATTAATCTAGGGATGGCGTTTGATCTTATGTTACAAGATAGAACTAATAAGAAGATTGACTTATAAGAAGGGATGACTTAATGTTGACTTTAAACTGAATTGACTTTAAAATGGTGTTATTCGAGTATGGTTGTTGTTTCGATAGATATTTTTGGGGACCGAGACACTAATTTGGATGACGTGGTTTTATCACTTTCTGGTGCTGGGATGGACTGGATTGCTAGCTCTTCCTGAGTCTTGACCGTTCGTTCTCCTTCGGCCCTGACCGTTGGATGGACTTCGATCTTTAACCGGAGGGGGAGGTACCTGCAATGGCACTCCGACGCTCAAGTTAAGAGCGATTTTGGGAATTGTGTATCACAATTGTATGTTTGAGTTCTGCTCAAACGTAAGTAGAGTGTGAGTGGAATGTGATTGAAAGATGATTAGAAGGTGATTGGAAGTACTTGGCTTGTGGCGCTGACTCTCTATTTATAATGTCTCATGGACCTTAAACTGATATAAGCCCAATAAAATATAAACAGAGTAAAATATAGGTTTAAACCATTTAGGTGTCCCTATTTTTGTTAGGTATTCCCAAATTGGTCCTCTTCTTTTAAACTTTCCCAATTGAGTCCTTATAAGTGTTAATTTCAAACAAATTAGCCCTTGCCGTTAAAAATCGTAAACAATATTGAAATTGTGCAGAGGTGGGTAGATGACGTGTTCAATATTTAACTTTCAGGCGAAACGTGGTAGGAAACTGAGTGATACGTGGCATTTTAGTAAACCTCCTTTTGACATTTTGGTGGTACTTTTAACACTCAGTTTCTGCCACATTTTGCCTTAAAGTTAAACATTGAACACGTCATCTACCTACCTCTGCACAATTTCAATATTGTTTACGATTTTTAACGGCAGGGGCTAATTTGTTTGAAATTAACACTTATAAGGACTCAATTGAAAAGGTTTAACAGAAGGGGACCAATCTAGAAATACCTAACAAAAATAAGGATGCCTAAATGGTTTAAACCTAAAATATAAACATAATATAATATAAACAGACTTACCTGAAAATCTGGTTAGTTGCTAAATATCTTTAAATAGATATTCTTGATTATCCTTTGATTATTTTATCTTCAGCTTATCAATATCTTTAATAAGATACTATTGATTATCCTTTGATTATTTTATATCTTTAATAAGATATATCGTAACCGCTCGACCCGGGTATCATACTGTACATTATGCCCCCCAAGTCCGAGTTAATCGTTCGGCTTTAGCCATGATTAACTATAGGACTTATGAGTTTGAGGAAGGTTGTTTTTAGTTGTCACTTTGTAGATGACCGAACGGTTGAACACCTGTGACTGTTTCAGTTGAGGACGAGGGTGAGCGTTCACAGAGAACGTTCCCCACCGCTCGGTTTAGGACGAGAGTGAGTCCATATAGAATCTCACCGCTCGGTTTAGGACGAGAGTGAGTCCATATAGAATCTCACCGCTCGGTTTAGGACGAG
>NW_014542914.1:176860-219439 GCF_000741045.1 Vigna radiata var. radiata
GTATAGAATCTCACCGCTCGGTTTAGGACGAGAGTGAGTCCGTATAGAATCTCACCGCTCGGTTTCGGACGAGAGTGAGTCTGTATAGAATCTCATCGCTCGATTTAGGACGAGCGTGGGTCCGTACAGAACCTCACTGCTCGGTTTATGATCAGGGGTTGCGTTCCCTGTGTTTTTGTGGACGAGAGTGCATGCTCCTGTCATCTAAAATGAAGAAATCCAACAATTCGAATTTGATAAGTGAGAAACCGATTAACCTGTGAGGTCAAATGACCGAATGGTTGAACAAAGCCGCTACTGATTTTGACATTATTTCCTTGACTTTTTTGCTTGATTTGGACCAGGAGTTTTTCAAATAACATCCTTGTTTTGTGAGGTGGTATGAACGGTAAGTTCCTTATTGACCAAATAATCTGGCATTGCTTTAGCGTCTTGTGACCAAGAAAAGTGTGCGGAAACCGAGGACATTCCTTTTGATTCCATGTGCTCTGTGACCTGAATCTACCATTATCCAAGAGGATATGGTGAGCATTGATGTGGTGCGCCAGTAGACTCTCTTCCCTTAATAAAGCTTTTGCTTTGTGATGTAATCATTTATGATATTAAATTGTTCAATCAAAGAATAAGATAAATTTATGATGATTTTATAGAAGATAATTATCAAGTATGTTTGATATGTCATACGTTAAACCAAAATGGCTTTGGAAAACATGATACAGCACGATAAGATTAGAAAATTCTTAAATGATGATGGAATCATGCAATGCTATTATATGTAGCATAAAGATTTTGAAAAGGAAACTCCTTTTTATTAGTTAACGTGTGTAAGTACATATTATAATATATATACATATTTCGGTTATAATAATATAATGTAATATGATGAATANATATTATGGTTATAATNATAATGGCTCCGAAAGTTATATATAATACNATATATATGTTTATGATATCCATATAAAATATTCGTTGTAATATCTATTATCAATTAGATATTTTATGAAATATTTATATTTTTCTTTTTTTTTTAATACTTATCTTGTTGATGAAACTTCTTGTAGGGATGATGATCTTTGTGTAGTTTCTGCTGTTGAAATTTCCTAGTGTTGATCCGAAGTAGCAATGTCGAGACCGAACGCTAGTCTTGGTTCCTCATGACTTTCAATGGGATGCCCCTCGGCCCCACGGTGGGTGTCAAAATGTTTCGGTAGATATTTTTGGGGACCGAGACACTAACCTGGATGACGCGGCTTTATCACTTTCTGGTGTTGGGATGGACTGGATTCTAGCTCTTCCTAAGTCTTGACCGCTCGCTTTCCTTCAGCCTTGACCGTTGGATGGACTTCGATCTTTGACCAGAGGGGGAGGTACCTGCAATGGCACTCTGACGCTCAAGTTAGGAGCAAAGTAAGTAGAGTGTGAGTGGAATGTGATTGAAAGATGTTTAGAAGGTAATTGGAAGTACCTGCCTTGTGGCCCTAACTCTCTATTTATAATTTGTCTCATGGACCTTAAACTGATATAAGCCCAATAAAATATAAACAGAGTAAAATATAAACATAATATAATATAAAGAGACTTACCTAAAAATCTGGTTAGTTGCTAAATATCTTTAAATAAATATTCTTAATTATCCCTTGATTATTTTATCTTTCGCTAATGAATATCTTTAATAAGATATTATTGATTATCCTTTAATTATTTTATATCTTTAATAAGATATATCCTAACCGCTCGATCCGAGATATCATACTGCACAATTGTTTTTATTTTAAAGGCAGCTGATATTGGAATTTTGTGATATTGATATTTCAAATAAAAATTCGTTATAGATCTAGAATAAATTCTCATATTAACGAATATAATTAGTATTTTAAGTTCCAAAAAAATATTATGTAATTTCCTAACGTATTCTTTATCTTTCTAATTATTTTATTTTTACTATACAAACTTTATTTAACGATTTTCATAATCTTAAAAATACAAAGGATAATTTAAAAAAAAAAATGTATGCTGTTTATTAGTTTTGAAAAAGAATAAATAATTTAAAATACTTTATTTCCCTAAATGGTGTTGTAAATAATTGTTGAGACCGCGTGGGCCGATGCCTTGTGAAATAGGTTTTAGGCTTTGAGTATGTGGCCCATTTTATTTCACAGTGCTTTCTTTACATCAGTTCACAAACCCGTTGCTAAAAATCTCACTGATTTTTCGTCTTTCGCGGTCCCAACGAACCCTAGATCGGATCATGTCTGGAGCATACGGTCAAGACGGCGGCGGCGGCTCTGCGCCACCGTCATATGGAGCCAGCGGTGGATACGGTTCCGGTGGTGGTAGTTATGGAGGCGGAACCTATGGAGGGGGCGGTGCCGGTGGAGGATACGGTGGTAACGATGGCGGTGGAGGTTACGGAGGGAAAAACAGCGGAAACGGCGGCGGATACGGTGGTAACGATGGCGGGGGTTATGGAGGAAGGAGCGGCTACGGTGGAAACGATGGCGGAGGCTATGGAGGAAGAGGCGGTGGTCAAGGTGGCCGGGGAGGTGGAGGATTCGGTGGTGGATATGGTGGTCGAGGTTTACTTTTTGCTGCTTTTTCTATCGTTTTAACTTTGAATTTATTTTTGCCCTATCGTGTTCATATTTGATGTGAAATTCTGCAGGTGGAGGTGGAGGTGGAGGTGGAGGTGGCGGTGGCGGTGGCGGATATCAAGGTGGTGATCGCGGTGGTCGTGGCGGAGGTCGCGGCGGAGGCGGCCGTGGCGGCAGCGGCAGAGATGGAGACTGGCGTTGCCCTAACCAAAGGTATTTGTTTTCTTACTGTTTAAATTTTGCTCTTGAAACCGTTTCTCTTTTTAAATTGGATATAAAACTGTGAGAATTGACTGCTTTTGATTTCTTTGTTTGTTCATTTGATTCGGAATTGCTATTATGTGTAGTTGTGGGAATTTGAACTTTGCGAGAAGGGTTGAATGTAACAAATGCGGTGCTCCTTGTCCTAATCCGAATAGTTCCAATGAACGTGGTGGAAGTGGTGGGGGTGGGGGTGGCTTTAGTAGAGGCGGAGGTGGCGGTGGGGGGTATGGTAACACGCGAGGGGGAAGATCTGGGAACTATGATGGAGGGAGAGGTAATGACTATAACAGTGGAGGGGGTCGATCTGGTAACTATGATGGTGGAAGGGGTAATGATTATAATAGTGGAAGGGGTGGTAGTAATGATGGTAGAGGTGGTTCATATAGAGGTAATCAAGGTAGAGAAGATGGTAGCTACGGTCAAGTTCCCGCTCCTAATGCCCAATCTTATGGTAGTGCTGGTGGAAGCTTCCCACCCTCTTACAGTTCTTATGGTGGGAATGCAAGTTATGGAACTGATGCAGTTCCTCCACCTTCAAGCTATACTGGCGGACCTAATTCCTATCCTCCATCGTATGGGGGTAATGTCGGAGGTTATGGGGGAGATAATCAAGGGAATGGACGGAGTGGTGGTAGATCTGGGCCTCCTTCTGGGTTTGACAATAGTTATGGTGCTGGTAATCGAGGTGGATTTGGTGGGTCTCCTGCCGAGCCCCCAGCTGCAGTGAAGCAGTGTGATGAGAATTGTGATGACACTTGCGACAACTCTAGAATATACATCTCAAACCTTCCACCAGATGTGTCAATTGAAGAATTGAGGGAACTTTTTGGAGGCATTGGACAAGTAATATTATGATCTTTTTTACATTAGAGATTTTCACAAGCTTTAGCTTTAACGAGTCATTGTGAATTTTGTTTGATGAATCTTATATATAATTAAATCTAATGCCACTTTCAGCATAAGCATGTTGTTGAGTTATATTAGCAATAGTGTTTTATACAAGAAATATTTCCTATCTTATGGGGAAATAAGATTATTTTTCCGGACTATTCCTTGAAAGAGGCTTATTGTGTCAGTAATTTTGTTGCATGTTTTAACTTTATAGGTTGGAAGGATAAAGCAGAAGAGAGGCTACAAAGATCAGTGGCCTTGGAACATTAAGATTTACACAGATGAGAATGGAAATAACAAGGGAGATGCTTGTCTTGCTTATGAAGACCCTTCTGCAGCACATTCGGCTGGCGGTTTTTACAATAGTACTTAATTGAACAATTTCTTCTTTTTTATCATTCCGTCTAGCTTATATATATGGAGAGAGAGAGAGAGACACACACACACACATGGTGCTTAACATGTAAACATACACTAATAATGAATATTTCATTTCAGATTATGATTTGAGGGGTTACAAAATCAGTGTTGCAATGGCAGAAAAATCTGCTCCAAGAGCTGCACCTGCTTATAACCAAGGGTATGCATTACATACTGAATTATTTTGGACATCTATAAGAGTATTTGTCAATTATTTGCTATGTAAATTGTTTGGTTGATAAATTATTTTGGGAACTGTTCTGTAAATTTATCAATTATGTGCTATATATATTTTATTACACAACTGATCGATGTGTTTGAATGTTTCTTTTTTCAAAAATTTATTTCTCTTCTGAAACTGAATATTCTTTAATTAATTGTTGTTCTATAGGGGCAATAGGGGTGGCTATGGTGGAGATAGACGCCGAGACAACTATAGAGATGGAGGTGGCTCTGGGCCTGATAGGCGTGATCATTATGGAAATCGTTCTCGTCCGTACTAGGAGCTTGGACATTGAACGTTTTATGTACTATGAATTGTGGGCTGAGGGTTTAATTATTTCAGTTGGCTGGTTTCTTGAACTGGAAGCAAAGAGGTAGGTTGTTCACTTACTTTGAGCAATACCTCTTCCGCTCCTTTTTTGTTTCAATTGTCTAGATGGTGGGTTTTGAATTTAGCCAGGGATTAATTTAATCATGTGAATGTTTTTATAGAGGCAAGTGGATAGTCTCCCAATTGCTTGCTGCTAAGGTAGGTGTTGAATATTTCAGGTGAGTGCAGCTTTCACGTAAATGTGCCTAATACTTGCTTGGAAATTCCTTGTGTCATAATGTGGATAAATGCTTGCAGTTCTGGCTCATCCCATGTGGCATCTGTGGTACAAGCGGGTGTTGGCATTAATTAATAGAATGTTTTTATGTTAGTCATTGTTCCATAAATCAATAAATCTTAATTACAATGTTTCAAGTTTCAAGTAAAATTGGTTGTTTGTAAGGAATGGAGTAAATCGGGCTGCCATTTTACTTTAAATTGAAGCCTTTTGTAATCAAATATATCATGAGTTATTCTATCGTAGTCTGTTTGATCTCGAGGCTGTCTGAAGTCTTGTATTTTTCTTTGTTTACATGCAACTTTTCAGGAGTTTTTATTTAACTGTTTAAATTGACATCCAAGCAACTCAAGGTAAAGCCAAGCCTTTGAGCTGATATTTAACATCTGAAAAGAATTCAATTTACTCTAAATTGTTTTCATTTGAAGTGTTGAAAAACCACACTTTTGTTGAAAATTTTCTGTGTAGAGTTGCAAAGCTGTTGCATTTTCTATGGATACAGCCAATCAAGTTTTCAATCTAGGTTTTTTAAATATTTTTTGGAGATTAACTAGATGAAATAGTTCCATATATTCTTATATGATTAAGTAGAACATGAACTTGTATTAATAGCATATAAATGTGAAATTTGACTCTTGCTTATACTTTGTCTGATGTAAATAATGCAGAAGTCATTCTTGTTTAGTCTTGAATCTTGTTTAGCTATCTTATGGTTTGCATTCTTATTTTATATTTTTTGCTTTTGCACTGGATTTGGTCCATTTGTAACTGTAATTTACCGAATAGCCAATAGGGAAGTCAAGTATCTTTTGGACTTCATAATACGGCATGTGTTGCTTTTGGCAAGCTAACTATTGGAGTCCGCACTTCACAGTTGCATTCCTCTGCCACTTATTCTCTGCAGTCCAAGTTTGTTTCTACTTTCTGATAAAATTAGTACACAGTTGCACTGCGAGTTTGATTTAATGTTCACACATCTATATCCGGTGGCTTTTGCGTATTTGGTACTTGCGAGCAGAACTTTCTTCCATGGGGCTATTGTGGGTGACAAGTGTCGTTGCTTCCAAACCATGCTTGTTCATTTAGTTCCTTACCAATGGATGCTATAAAATTCAAATGTACTTTGACCCGTAGTGTAGATTGTGATAGCCTGTTTGATTTGTTGGTTGGGAATTTTTACTTTTTTAAACCATGTCATTCTTCTAGTTATTAAAATACCCCTTCCTTTCTGACTATTATTCCGGATTTTGGGTTCTCTGTTTTTGAAGGGATCATCGGCGTTGTAATAATTTTCATATAATTTGGTCGATATAACGGTCTATCAAATCCTGGAATCGGACAGCATGTTTTTATTGTAACTAAATATAGTCATTTGCGTACTGCATTTGCGGGAGTTTCAATCGTATTCTAAATGAATCATTCGTATTACAGCATTTGGTGTAGTTTTATGAATATGTTAAGGCCGCTTCCCTAGTAAGACTTTCGAGCTGTTTTTCAGATAATGGTGCTTAAGTTTAATGTTTTTAATAATATGGGGGGCATAGAAATAATTAAAAGAAATTGTGCTATTTACTGAGAAGATAATAATTCACCAGAAATTGTGAAGTGTTAGCATGGTTTACCGAACAAAGCAGTGTTAGAATGTCTAGTAAAGGAACTCAATTTTGTTTAGAAACGTCATAAGTTGAATTAGCAAAAACCAGTCCGAAACTGTCGTGTCGATATTCCACGCAGAAGTTCCATAATCAACTTTATTTTGTTGTACCAAACAGATCTGAGTTGGTTTGTGTTGAAAAACTAACCTCTGCGTACGGGACCAACGTAACTTATTTTAAATTCTAAAGGAAACTAGTGGAAGGGTTACAAAAGGAATTATTTAGAATAAATACGCAGGAAGGGATTCGCAATCTTAATGTTACCCCAACCCAGGGCATACTATTAGTATTACGATTTTACAAATAGGCTCAATCAATTCCTAGATAGGTTTCAATAAATTTACACAATTCTTTAAAATTTAAATGGGAATCAAATGTTTGGTTTGAAATATTATCATTTGATACTAATAAAATTGTAATATACTGTTATTTTAAATATGTTCAGAAATATTATTTTTAAAAGTTTTAACAAATATGAATATTTCACATTCTTAACCTTTAAACAAATAAATGATCAAATTCATCTTATATGTATTGAATGATTTATCATATTCTCCTCCATTCCCCCTCGCGATGTATATGCTATAAACCTATTAAACGTATGGATTTAGTCTAAATTAGTGAAAAATGTACATTAAAAATTAAAGTATTAAATTGGAAGACGAGACCAACTTATCTAGGTCAAGTCACTGACTTCAATAGAGCTAGCTACATAAATACAATAACAAATGTTCTCCACAATAAATTGTATGAATTTCAGTCTTTATTGAATAAATTCTACTCTGAATTTTATTTTTGAATAATTTTTAATGGTAAAAAGGTGTTTACACTCCAATTTGTCTTTATATATATATATATATATATATATATATATATATATATATATATATATATATATATAATCAAACCTATACCGTTTTAAAATTTCAAAGTTGAATCTAGTTCGAATGACGTTGCCCTGACCGCCAAATATCCCTACCTCCCGCGCAATGTCACATTCTGACGAGCAGCTCTCCTTTCTTCGCTCTCTAATCCATGGCAGAAGGTTCTCTCTCTCTCTCTCTGTATCTTTCCAGTCATCTAACATTTCATTTCATTTTTGGCAGTTTCTGCGACGCGACCATCAGATATCTCGAATCGCTTTTAGTCTCCAAGGACGTGAAATCGTTCATCGAAGTTCGCTCCAGCTTGACGGACTTCCTCAGATCTGAATCTCTCTCCGTTATTCGCTGCATTGCCTCTAAAACCGTCCACGAGAAGCTTCTCGTTCTCGAATTCTTCGTCCGCGCTTTCGCTCTCGTTGGAGATCAACAGGTTCTCTTATCGCTTCTCAGTTTCATAATGTTCTATTTAAAAAAGAAAACGCAGTCTCGTTCCATTCTCGTGAATTTTATCTTCTGTAGTTTTCTATTAAATCTCAAAAACATCAAACAACAACAATTAATACTTTCGAAAGACGTGCCGATTTACTTAGTTGCCATGAAACTCCTCGCGCTAACTTTTTTTTGTTTTTATTCTCTCTCACGTGCGTTTTCGATTTCATTTATCCAAGAGTTGTTTGGCATTGAGATACGAGGCTTTAGTAATGCGGGAACTTAAGTCCGCTAGTTGTCGGTGGCTACAAGTTTTGCCTGAGGAATGGTTAAGATTTGTTGAGGACGCGGTGCGCAACGGTTTCCACGCCGTTGCAGAGAAGGTACGAGTGATACCTATTAGTTATATTTTAAGTGTATATTAGAATCTTCGACATGAGACATAGCTAATACTGTCTTAAAAACAAAAAATAGTAGAGTTTTGATTGCATGATGCAAAATTGTACTTATACACATTTGTAGTGTTGAACCATGGCTAAGGGTTTGTTGTCTAGGTAATTAGGATTTCATGAAGATGCTTTAACAGATTGAGATTCTATTTGGATAATTTTTTCTTTAATCAATTATAAGTTTGTAGAAGTACATGTGGCGAAGTTTTTCTGAACATAGCGTTCAGAGAATTTAGTTTTGTCGGTGTGCTTAATGTCTGCTTGGCGATTAGGCATGTGAAAATGCTTTGTCGTGCCTTGAGAATAACGATGATCATCAGCCTGGAGGAGACATGGTTTCTAAAAACTTGAAGAGTATTATCAGTGAGATTACAAGGCTCAGGAATTGTGCAATGACTTCGGTTTCTTCACGATCTGGTATCTCCTCACTCATCCATTAATTGATTTCATTGAGCATTCTTATGATTATTAATGTTCTTTTAAACATATTCCATCCCTTATTTCCAGCTTTTCCTCTTTGGCACAGTTTTTCATTATTTGAACTAAAGATTTTGGTTGCAATAAGAAGCCAAAATTCTTTTTTTCTTAGAGTTATAAAGGAAGGGCTTTACCTGTTTTGTCATTTAACCGGCTCAATTTGTATTCTATTCATAACTACAAATTGGTGTTCTTTTATTCCTATTCTTATTTATTTGATCTTGTGAAGACCGAAGAGAAGAGCCTTATAATGAATGTCATGCACTTCTTTATATAGGTATATAGGATACTGTATATATGTTATTCCCATGGACATTGATTTGATATGTAAAGTGGATTTTCATATGCTTTCCCGAATGGATTTGTGCTATATGGGTAGTCATTTATTCACTGATAGTGCTGCTTCGTGATATCAGTTCAGGTTCAGACAGCAGAGTACCTAAAAAGGAAAACAACAGAGCAGCAGAAGTCGGACTTACTCAAGAAACAAAAACGATGTCTAGCAAGCACTTCTTTCAGAAATGGAATTAAGAGACAGAATATACGGAAGTTACATGAACACCAAAGTCTCCTACTGATCAGCAAGGACTTAGATGGACGGCATCCAAATTTGAGGTCAAATGATCAATTTGACTGACTTCTTTTCAGTGAACTTATTCAACGCCTAAGCACATAAAGTATTTTCAATTTCATTCCTTCCATCTGATTGTTAAATCTTGGTTAGTTTCTGGTGATTTTAGTTTTTACGGGTTGAAAAAGCAAGTTGTTTAATCATATAACAAGGTGGTACTACTATATGAATATATTATCATTTATTTTAATTGGATATCTAAGTTTCTTTAATCAAAAAAACATTTTTTTTTTTGTTATCAGTTGAAGCCGATATTGCAGATTTCGAACTCCCCTTCAAAGGTTTGTGATCGATATTGTAATTTGTTTCGTACTCTCCCCACTCTGACAAGTATAGTAACGTCTGTTTGTCTGGTAGTATCTTCGTGGACTCTCCATGCTGCAATTAGCATGTATCCATCTTTCAAAGCTGCAACAATGTTCGATGGATGACCATACTACAAATTATGACGTTAAACCAGGCGTAGAAATAATCGAGCAATGGGGGGAAAGGGTTCGGCATAGGCTAATTTTTATACTATAGGAGCCTAGCTTGGATTATAAACCAAAGGTTTTAAGACTTGATTTATACATTATCAATGTTAAAAAAAACATTTAAAAGTCTATTTCATAGAAAACTATTAAATAAATCTTGAAAATAATTCTAAATATATAAAATTTATCTTACATGTAGGTCTTTTTTCAAATAAAATTACTTTTACAAATATCACATTAAACATTATTAGCGTGTAAATGTGAGTATAAAATCCTGAATAAAAACATATATTTTGATTGATATTTAAGTGATAAAGGTTTCTATATTTAGTGTTTCAGTTGAATGTAGAGTTAAGTTCTCTTGTCTAATTCTGTTTATGGCTATGTTTTGGTATGATGTTTCAGTTCCATATATTTATATATATGCATGTAGACGTTTCGGATTCGTTTATATCGATTAGAAATTAAATAAATATTTTTATCAATAATTTTGGAATATTAAAATTGTCATATATCATTCAACATAATAAAATATTATTAGACTTAATATCGCGTTATCATTTAATGCTGTGGATAAGTAAAAGGATGTATGAGAACCAGTGAGTGATGGATGAAAAGGTAATAAAGCCAAAATTATAAAAGGTTTATGTACTGCATAAAAAAGATCAATATATTTATTAAAAAAAACTTATTTTCATATAATGGAAAATTGGTAATTATCATATCACTTTTTGATTATTTATGTTAAAATATTTATGTAAATAGTTAATAGTCCGCCTAATTGAATAACATAAAGTTCAAATAAAAATAAACTTATGATATCAAGATCAATTGAAAATAAGTATTTCTAAAACTGCTTGTATAAAAGGTAAATAAAAGGATCCTTGTGTCTGTGTCAGCTCTGATCAGGATTCAATTTAGTTTCTTCAGTATTTGTCTAATTATTTTTTTATTGAGATATTTCAGCGTAAAGTAACATTTCAATTATAATTTCATTTTAGGCTAGAGATATAACTATAGATTTTAATTAACAAATCCAAGTCTCAAATCATTTACACCAATAGATTTTAGTATGATAAATGTTAGATGTCAAGTAGTAAAGAATGATTGAACGTCATTTTATAATGGATTGTAACGTAATATTTCTAATATAAATATATAAGTACTGAAAGAGTTTATACAGAAGTATTCATAAAATTATTCATATAAAATAAATTAATAATCTATACTTTACCATCTTATATAATATCATGCACTAATAATATCTAATTGTTTAATTAGCTTGATTTACTACCAGATGCAAAAAAAAATTAAAATTAAAATTATATGTTTGTCTGATTCAGAAAATTGTAAACGTATGTGGGTGAAATAAATTTGTAGCCGACATTATTCCATACCATTTTTCACGTGCCTTGCATGTCTAATTAACAAAGAATTGACTGGAATTTTCAAACTTTAAATACTCTGCGCCCTGTCCACGGACTAGGAGTTCCACATATGTTTAGGTTAAGTTTGAACTGGTTTTAATTTCTTATGAAATTCAAACATAACAATTCAATTTTCAAGATGTATTACATAATAGATAAATTGAATTAAGTTTCTGGTTTATCATCAAAGTTTAATCCTCAATTTAGATTTAATTAAATTGAGTCGTGTTCCATTTAAACATTTAAAATAATTTTCACCCTCATATTTATAAAATTTACGAAAATTTCCACCATGATTTTCAACAGATTGTCATGCTAAAATTTTATAATTTTATAATTTATTTTGTTGGAAGTCTTACACTGACTAGAGATAAGGTCAAATTATAATATATAAATGAAATATAAACTTCATCTTACAAATCGGTTTTGTGAGGTTGAGTTAGACTTAAAAGTTCACTTCCTAATAATATGGTATCAGAGTCACGGTTAGAGTTTATCCTAACGAGTTCTAAGTGGATATTTCTCTTTCCATCTGATGTCGAACCGCTGTTAGACTACCTAATCTCTATTATCACGCACGAAATGTTTATATGTACAAATTTCATTTTACAAATCGATTTTGTAGGATTGAGTTAGGCTTAAAAATCAATTTTTTAATATTTTTTTAGCATTATTTATAATTTTTCTTATGATCTAATGTATTCAAAATAGGGTGTCTAAGTTGATAATTATTGGAATTGAGGTTGCCCTGCAGGTAACAGATCATGATCATGTGCTTCGTAATTATTAATATTATTGCGCAGAGTTTGGTCATATGAGACAAACAAGTTGAAATTTTACGATCCCAACTCCATCAACTCCTGCAGGTGAATTCAATTTCAAACCATTTGTCACTTATAAATTTCCTCTCTTGCTTCGTTAGTCAAACCCTAGGATGAAAAGAATGTCTTCATATTTAAAATCAAGATTACTTAATAAGCCCTAAATTTAAAACTCTAAAACATTTTTTCTTGATATTATTTTTAATTGCATTATCATTTTCTTTTTCACTTTCTTAAGAAATATATGCTTATATATTATATATTTATTATTTCTAAGAAACTTTTGCTTTACTTTTTTTTCTTTTATTCTCACATTCTGTGGAACCTGAAAGTTTAGATTTGGACAAAACTCACCAATAGTGCACATAAGGTTGGAAAATATCATCATTTTCAAGAAAATATGGTAAGATTATGCTTACGGAAGGATTTTATTGTCTTCGGAATCAAACACAAATCTTGACTTTACCCGACCAAAACGCTTACTAGCTGGTGGAGGGATTTAATATCATCAAATTTGGAATATAAAAAAAGAGATCGTTTATATTAAAAATAAGATTATTGGTTATTAATTTTTAATGAAAATTAAAATTATTCTTTTTTAAAATTTTTTTTGTCTAATTTAGTCTTTTAATTTTAAAAATGTGTAAATTTAGTCTTTTTAATTACAATTTTTTTATATTTATTTAATGTTCTAAATGTGTTTCATTATAGTATTTAAATTATATACAACATAATTTTTTCTTCAATATTAATTAAAAAACGTGTTTAAAACATTAAATAAGGTTAACAAAATTTAATTAAAATAAATAAATCAAAGTCATGTTAAAACTAAAAAAATAAATTGGTACAAAGTTTCAAAAAATAAATAATTCCAATTTTTACTAAAAATTTAGAAAAAAAACATATTTAACTCTTAAAAAAAGAAAAATAGAAGCACATCTATTTCTATGAATTTCTGTCTGTTAATTAATCTTTTAAATTGATGCGTAGGAGTCAATTTTGGGTGACAAGTAATTCAGCTAGCACCACTTAAAACATTAAGAATAACTTAGTGTGTATTTGATATTGGGAAAACGATAGACGTTGAGATTTAACGAAAAAATAATAATTTTTAAAATATAGTTTTATTATACTGTTTTCTTATATATTTTTACTCAATTTTTTATTTCTCTTATTTTATTTATTTCCTTTCATTAAATACCTTAACTTTTTAATCTATTTTTACTCATACATTTTATTTTCAATCAGCCTTTTCCTTTCTTTACCAAATTCATCACTAGAGATTTTATTATGCGTAGATTTGATATTCCCCTGGTTTCGCTTAAAATTAATTTAGAAGGATACGTGTTTCAAATTAGATGTAATGTATTTTAGAACGAGCAAGGGTTATATTTCATATCATTGTTTAGCCTGATATCTTATATTTTAAAAAATATTTATATATAGCAAACTTTATCGATTTAAAAAAATGTTATTTAAACATTATTTATTTTCAATGTGTATTTTCATGGTATATATATTAAGAGAAAAAAGTTTATTGACTTGTTGTTATTCAAAGAGTTAAGAATAAAAGAATACCGGTGTAAAAGTATCTATTACAGACTTTACAAGAAAAACAAATTATTTAGCACCTTGTTTACAATATAAGTATGTTTTTTTAAAATTAAATTATTTTTATGTAAAACTTAATTGTATCTAATATTGTTTATATACAAAACATCAGCAGCAGCTAAATTCTTTCTTAACATTTTCTTATATTCATAAACTTAACACTTTGACCATTAAAACTATATTAATAGTCTAAGTTTTTTAATAATTTATTTGTTGTATTATTAAGTTTCATACTACGAATTAATTTTGATATACAATCGACTTTTTGTAAGGAACACATATCATCTTTATAAAGAAGTTTCAGTTCATTATGTTAATTCTAACTTACTTTTTTTATACTCTTGAAATATAATTATAAATTTTCTAACAATCTACGAATTTAACTTTTAGTGCTTGTGTGAATCGGGAAACTTTAAATGCAAATTTTATATGATGAAGCACATGCAGAACATCACATCCGCAAACGTTGTTGATTCATGAGATTTAATAATGTGAACAATTTATAATTAACATCTTAATTATTTATCACTATAAATTGACTCAAATTGTTCATTACTCTAGGTTAAGCTCCTCTGGACCGATCACTCTTAGCTGACTACTCTAGGTCCACCACCCTTGGTCCTTCATCCTTTGGCTGACTTCTTCAACATATCGTGGTCGGACCCTTGGCTTATAAGCCTGACCGAAGAACAACCTTACCAACCAGTTATAGAAAGTCATTAACAAGAATTGAGATCATAAATCATCCTATTAATTGCTGATTGATTAAGTTATGATTAGGTCGGTCAAACAATAAAAAATCATAATAACTAGGTTTAAACCCTTTAATCGTCCCTATTTTTGGGGTGTTTTCCCAATTTCATCCATTTCTTATTAAAACTCCCAATTGAGTCCTCATAAAAACTAATTTCATTCAATTTAACCCTTTCCGTTAAATTTAGTTAACGGTGTTAAATTTTTGCTGACTCAGAACGATGATGTGTAATTTTTTTAAATGTGGCATCAGAAAAGTTGAATACATGGAATGGTCTCTCAACCATGTGAGCTCCCTCTTCTTTCCCTTTCCTTTGAACTTCCAGATTAAAATCATGCCCATTTCCAACTCGAATCCAAAGGCAGATAGGACCTTAAATTTTAACACCCAGAATTCGAATACAACTGCAAACCCTCAGCTTCCTCTTCAGAATCTCTCCGAGGTTCGTAACTTACTCCCAACGTTCCACCGCCGTCGTCACATTCGAAGTCGGAACCCTCCGCCACCGATAAACACAGGCAACTCCTCGATTCCAAACTCGAACCTCCCAAGGAAGGTGACGACAAATCGTGGAGCTCGACGCCGTGAAA
Organism: Vigna radiata var. radiata; assembly: GCF_000741045.1. Classification (NCBI taxonomy): domain Eukaryota; kingdom Viridiplantae; phylum Streptophyta; class Magnoliopsida; order Fabales; family Fabaceae; genus Vigna; species Vigna radiata. The sequence continues at coordinate 192,061 of NW_014542914.1, forward strand.
CTCCTTGCCGAGCACATCCACTTCTGCTAGATCTGCGGGAAAGGATTCTGGCGCGACACTAGCGCACAGAGACCAGTTCAAGACCAGTTCAGATCTCCCTTTTTCAGTTCACTCTCTCCGATCATCCTCAGGCCCAATTCACGCAAGTCATCTCACGAACCTCCGATGATTGTTCCAGAACCTCAGACCCCAACCCTCCCCCACCCTTAATTTTCCCTCGCTCCGTCTCGCCCTACGTCTCTCGCCAGAAGTCCGACTACGCCGCCGCATGGCAGGGTTGCGACGACCGCTGCGAGCGTCTCTTCTACAGCACTCCGCAGCTCGATCCCACCTTCTGTGGCGGTGATTCCTCCTACCACGACGACTCCGCAGCTCGATCTCTTCTACACCAAAGTTCTTCAGTTGAAAATGGTAAAACCCCACCTCCAAATTCGTCCAAAAGTTCCAGTTTTGAGTGTTACTGTGAAAATGGTAAAGCTGCAGGGTTACTGTGAAAACGATGCTTGTTCTTATCTTGTTTATGAGTATGGCTAAGCAAAGATCTGAGAGCCAAGATAGCAAATTTTGCACAAGCTGAAGAATCAGAAAGGAAAATAACTCTCGGTTGTGCCTTATCAGATATGGAGAGGGGTTATATTGCTCTAGAGTATCGTGAGGCAGGGTTAACCCACTTCCAGATTCGTCCAAAATTTCATTTAACCCTGAATCAGATATCAAAATAACATTATTTTAAATTATTAAATTTTAAACAATGCCACGTTTCATCACTAAAAAAGCCAGTTTTACACAGATGAACACGTCATCCTCTCTGCTGCACAAAAATTTAACACTGTTAACTAAATTTAACGGAAATAGTTAAATTGATTGAAATTAGCTTTGATGAGGACTCAATTGAAAATTTTAATAAGAAGGAAATGAAATTGGAAAAGCACCCCGAAAATAGGGACGATTAAAGAGTTTAAACCTAATAACTACTATATATAAGGTTTAAGGTGTGATTTTAATCGATTTAAAAAGTATACTTTTATATATATATATATATATATATATATATATATATATATATATATATATATATATATATATATATATGAATCATGCTTTTTAAACCGGTTGGGACTTTAGGCGGTTTAACAAATTGACTTTCTATATTGTTAGTAATTGAATTAGTATTAAAATCACGATTTTTTTAATAACAGGTTTGTATATTTTCTTTACCATATAAAACCTACATACAATATAGTCCAAAACCACCAATAAATATATATATATAAATGCTGTAATGATTACATAAAAAATAATACAATCTTAACCTCAAAATCACCTAACATAACATGAATTTCCTCTAGGACCTCTTGTTCAAATGAAAACGTGTCACAAAAAATCTACACAAGGTTCAGAAGAGTTTGATCCAAAGGAGCCTCTGTCCTAAAGGATTTTAATCCAAAGAAACTCGATCCAAGCAATGTTGTTGGAGCTCGACTCATAGTACCCAGCACTTTTGGAGTTTGTTCATTCGATTGATGGTTGATCATATGAAATTCACCAAACGAACATACTATATAAATTATATTAGTTGGTGTTATTTTTCAATTAAATTTGAAACTTTAGAAATTTATGTTTTATTAAATATGTCACATTTTTTTATTAAACTCGTGAAAATAGCATGAACTGCCATAAAATAGAGCATATATAATTAGACATTGTTTTTCTTTTAATTAAACTTTTATATTATAGATCAACAAATTACGACATCACTTGCCAACCTAGCAACTTTGGTTTAACACTTGCACTATTCTAAATTTTGAAGAGCAGCACACTGGTTTGAAGAATGGAATCTTGGATATGACCAAGGCAACCATTAATTGCTGAGCTTTGCATGTCTCACGTTTCCTTCGAGAATAGTAAGAGATGTTTGTTTTCTTCTCTTGAGTAGTAACATTAATTAAAGAATGTAGCTTTAGATTCAGTTCAAACATGGTTTTTATTTCTCTTTTTCAAAAGTTTAATTAGCTGTTTTGAAAGTTGAAAAGCAAAGGGAATTTACCTAACAAAATTCAACACATGGACCCATCATCCTCATGTCTATAAACTAATTACAATCATTCCTAAGAATAAAACATTAACTTCATCTATAAGACAAACCCATATGCAAATATTGACTCAAAATAATAGAATATCTGAGATTAGGGTTCATGTCGAGACCATTTAATGCAATCTACACTTTAATTTCGTCTATGTCAGATCATTAATGCCATTAATTAACTAATTTTATTTGCTTACATCTGTCAATCATCAATTATAATTTATATTGATATGGAGATGAGTAATGCAACATGGCCACGTAAGCATGGTTTGCATTTACGACTATATATGCAAACATGCAAACATTAATTTTGCATGATGAATAGAGCCCTCTATAATATTGTGTTTAAGATTCTGTTAGCACTCCCCTCAATTCTTAGTGCTACAACAAAAATATGTTTTATAAATAACTGCAAAATGTACACAAACAACAACCAAATTCCTATAATTTCAAGAAATTAAAATTTGAACTAAATTTGATTTTATATATATATATATATACTGGTTTGGACAATCTAATTTCTTCATATTAGTATATCTGTTATTAGTAAAAAAAAAATCAGGAATTTTTTACTGAATTGTGATAAAAATGAATGTACGTAACCTAATGCATGGGGAAAAGTGTGAAAAGAAAAATACGAACCCTGAAGATGTAGTTTTGTTAGCATTATTCAACTTAAACACGCAATTGGTTATTCATAGAGAAAAGAAGAATTGAAAAGGGTTTGCATGTGAAAGGCTGAGCCAACAAACATTCATTTCCACAATTCTTCAACTCACTCATCATCCTCTCTTAATAGTAAACAACACTTTCACTTACATTAATTCAAACTTCTTTTTCTTCAAACTTTTAAATCATAAAACTAATTTCTCAAAATCTATAAATTATTACCAATCAAATTAAACATTACTTTTATATTTAATTATGTATGATATAATGTACGTGTTTCATAAATATCATATACTTAGATATAGATTTTATTTAATGAAATAACTTAATATTTTTTCTTCATGGTTTGAAAACTGAATATCTGTCAGCGTGTTTAAATAAAGTATGTAAAATTGTCCAACTGGATTACATATTATTGGTACATACGAGTGTAAAATACGTTATGTGTACGTACTTTAGTACATATATAAAAGTGAAGAGTCAAATGTGGACGTAAATACTACACAACTGCGTGCATTGCCAACCTATCACGCGCCTTCCCACTGTTTGACCACCGCCTAATCTATCTTTATTTATTACTCATAAAAAATAAAGTGATACAATGAGAAAATAAATAAGTAAAAATAGTACCAAAAAATGTTTTTTTTCCTTAAAATAATAACAGAAAAAAATTATTTTATTTTTAAGTTTATCTGTTCAATCAACATTCATCATTTTCTTTATTTTAAGTACTCTTTTTTTCAATCTTTTTCACTTATGGTTTCAACCAAACCACTTAATCTTCTCCTATTTGTCCTATTTTCTTACTTCATCATCTCTTAGAACAATTTCCCTTCATTCTTTGACTTCATTACTCTCTTAATGTATTATAATGCTGCAAATATCTTTGACCAAACTTGTAATTTACAATATGAAATACATATTATATACGTTCACATTAGAAGAAGTGTGGTTTCTAAATAACTTGGTTTCTTTTTTTAAAACATTTAATACCATGTTCAAGAGACATAAGATATCCTAGATGATAATTTATTTATTTTTACTCCATTAAATATAACTCAAACTCAAGACTTGTTGATTAAGTTGGAACAAGTTGATTTACGCGGTTGATTGTGCATGCAAGTTAATTTAATATTTTCAATTCATACTTTAGAAGAAGAGCATGTGCATCTAGCTAGTCTCCATTTGGCAAGCAATTCAAATCTCACACACCATTTATAAATAACAAATTCTATGCTCATTCTCTTAAACCCTTTTCTTCATTGTGTTTTGGCTTACTTTTCTTCCTCTCCCATCACACACACATCAAAAAGACAACAAAAGCATAATCTCATCCTCTTCATTTTGCTTCTAAATGGGTGGTACCTCACCTTGTGCTTCTTGCAAGCTACTCAGACGTCGTTGCTCCAAGGAATGCATCTTTGCTCCTTATTTTCCTTCTGATGACCCTCGCAAGTTTGCCATTGTGCATAAGGTCTTTGGTGCTAGCAATGTCAGCAAAATGCTGCAGGTATTTCTAACTTCCTTTTTCTTATTTAGTTGGACTCAGATATCATTGATGTTTGTGTTTTTTCGGTGAACTTCCTCCTCGTTAAACCTAACATTGTGTGTCGGTAAAAATGTCCAGTGATATATGTGTTTTTTGATATAATGGTTCAGGAACTTGGTGTTGATCAAAGAGCAGATGCTGTGAGCAGTTTAGTTTATGAGGCAAACGCAAGAGTGAGAGATCCAGTGTATGGATGTGTAGGAGCGATATCATACCTACAAAACCAGGTTTCACAGTTGCAAATGCAACTTGCAGTGGCTCAAGCAGAGATTCTATGCATTCAGATGCAGCAACAAGAAGCTACCATAACCACACAAGTAGACGACCAAGATCACAAATCACTGCTCCTGTCTGTAAACAATAACTATGAAACTCTTCCTCACTATCTTAACTTTCCTTCTTCTTCTTCCTCCTCTTCAAATGTCTTCCACCATGAGCCTCTCAAGAGAGAGTCTTTTTGGACTTGAATTTACCAATGTGAAATGGATTTCAACTGTTACAAAATCTTTTCTTTCTCTACTCAGAACACCTTTTCTTTTATCTTATTCTTAATGTTCACACCTATGGAGATCTCACTTTCACTCAAAATAAAACACAAGATACAACAGATTCACATTAAGTTCAAACTTTACAAACTTATGTTATAAGATGTACTTATATGATGTGAAATATTAAAATTGTTAATAATATCATAACATTCTTTTACGTTTATTTGATACATAAAATGGTCATTAAAAATGTAAATTTTTATATTTTCTAAAAAAAATAAATAATGTTAGTGTCAAATATTAAAGATTTAAGTAACTCAAAAATCATTAATGTCGTGGATGAGAGACATGATATTATAAAATATTACATAAATAATAATAATTTAAACGTAAAAAAGAAGAAGCAGAATGTACGGGTCAAATCATGCATGTGCAATTTGTCTTACAGACGAAGTTAATATAATTATTATATTGAAGGAATCTGCTTGAAAGACAAAAAGCTAAGTAATGATCTTTTGAAAAAGTTAGAACAAATTAAAAATAAGTTACACAATCATATGAATAAGTTAGATTCAACGAGTAACTTTCCAATTAGGGGAGTTTGTAAACTTTTTTATTAATTTTGTGGTTTTCTTTATTATTTTCTACTTCTAAAGTAATAGAATTCTCGTGAGTCTGTTAATAAAGAAATCTTCCTAAGACATTATTTAAAAACATAATGTTCATATTGAAGTTAATAGTTCTTGATCATATACTACCTATAAAAAATTTAAATCTGCACCATTTAGTATGATATCTTACATTATATTATAAATATTAGAAATTTAAGTAGGAAATGAAAAAAATATATTATATAGAAATAAAAAAAAATTGAGTCAAGAATAAATAAAGACTCGTAAAGATATAGTTTTTTTTTTTTTGAGTTGAATTCTGAAAAAAAAAAAACAACAACGATAGTACCATAACTGATCATTTTTATACTAAAAATCTAAGGAGTATGTTCAGATAAATTAGATGTTATTTTTTATAATTATTTTTTCAAGTTAACTTTTATGTTTTTAATAATATTTTGTGATTGTTAAATAATTTTTTTTGTAGTTTATTTGAAATTAATAAAAAAAACTCTATCAATATAAGAATTTATTTAAGATAATACTGAAATAATTATAATTAGTACCTTAGGAGATGTTAAATAACCATGAATTTAATATATTATTAAAAAACTTAAGTTACACCTAAAATAAAATAAAGGAAGTAACATCTAATTACCTTTAAACAAGCCTGAGTAAAATTTGGTATATTAATACCTTTGATGCAAAATTTGGTATATATGTCAAATAGACCAATTTTGACATATAAAGCCACCTCTTTATAAATTAAAAATAAAAGTATATAATATAAAATAATTTAGAAAATTAAAGTGTTTTGATATCTAATTAACACTTTAAAATAAAACAGAGAAAAAAAATCCTATGAGTAATACTTTCGATTTTTTATGTAAAAACTTTTTGATATTTAAACTAGAGATAAAATAATTTCATTTAAGTATATAATACGATAACTTTTATTTATTAATTGAGTCAAAGTAAATATTAATTATACCACCAATTCAACATCTTTTAAACTTATCAAATTAGAAATGATGAGGGATTAAATACTAAAGTAGGGTTAGCACATGGGTCTTTATAAAACATATATCATTACATTTGAATTATTTGTTTTTGTGATGAGAATTTAATGAGAGAGAGAAGACGATTATTGACTAAAACAATTAATGATATTTTAATATATATTCCGTCTAAGAAATATAATAAAATATTAGTCTCCCTAAATTGATTTAGATTAATAATTATTTTATGTCATGACAAATTTTTATCATACTTTTAATCGCACACTTGAAATATTGAATTATTCGTTAATAACGTCAGATTGTATTCATATAATTAAAACTTTTAACCAAACAAAATTATAAATTTCACTGTTTGAAAATTAAAGTGACTGATATATTTGAACAAACTTCGATATAAACATTTTTAAAAGAAAAAAAATGAAGAAAGTGAAGTGATTTTGTTCATAAGATAAAACTGATTTATATTCAAATTTAATTTTTTTATATAAAAAGCTTTCACTTATTTACTTATATATAAATTCATTTTAATGTATTAAAAGTTATTTTATTTTATTTCATTTTAAGAGATAGGTTTATTGAAACATTCCTTACTTCAAATTTAGTATTTGAACTTAGGGGAATTAATGTCCAACTAAAGTAACAATGAGAAAGGGAAAAAATATGAAACTCTCCTTGTAAAAATCAATGTACTAGGATTTGATGTGTTTATGTATTATAATAATAATTAATAATTTTTATTTTGGTTAAACAATAATTTGGTTTGCTTGGATTTTTAATATTGATTCCTGTATTTTATTTTATTTTTCATTAAGTAGTTATTTACTACTCTACTCTTTATAAAATTGGGAATTTATTAAGTCTCTATAATGTTGAAAGATTTACATTTTACAACTCATTATATAAGAAGTCACAGTCACCACTTAACATAAACCATACATTAAAATATGTTTAGATAAATATCTTTCTCATTGAAAAAATACATATTATGTGTTTTTTTATATAAATAAAAGTTTAAACAAATTTAAATTGTGTTTTATATAAGTTATGAATTGTTTTTATAAAAAATTATAAGATGCAAAATTGGAAAAAAAAATATACATATATATAAGAGAATGAAAACATGTTCTTATATCATAGGATTAAAAAATTATCATGTTCATGTGTGTGTGAGTGACTGTTAAAATATTTCGTTCCCGCCTATATCGGAGGCGAAAATATAATGGCAAAACTTCATAATTACTCTTTTATTTAGAAACAACTTATATTTAATATTTATCATAATAACTAAACTAAAAATTTAAATGTAGATAATTTTTTTTATTAAATTATCCACATTGCTTATTATTTATCTCAAGATTAATTCTAATGTATTTAGTTATTCACTAACAATTAAGAATTATAATTTGTGTGTTTGATAATTAGGATGTGTTTATTTATTAAAAGATAATAGTTAATTAAAAGTTAAATTGCATAATATATTGTAACATTTCATTTTAATATTATAAAACTATTAAAATGAAATGTTACATAGATGTTAAAATAATAACTAAATAAAACAAACCTTGAGATTTACTTATTTATATCCATTTAATTATATCTCTGTTTCACTCTCATCTTTTGTTGAAGCAAATGTAAAAACTTTTTTTTTAAACTTATAATTTAGGTGATCATTGCAAAAGAGAAAACAACACACAATGGACAACATAAAAGTAAGGATAAACTAGTGATACAAAACAAATCAATTTATACATTAATATTTCACACATGAATGATATTTATTATAAAACAATCCACACATCTTAAACATGTCAAGACTTAGATTGGACTGTCCGGATTTAGAATGAATGTCAAGCTATGACAGGTTGTGCACTTGTGATGATGGCCTCTACTGCTTTGCAAAGTAATTGCCAACGGATTTCACCCTACCACACTCATAAAGTTAGTATGTTACATGCCTTGGATCATACTCGAAGCACCCAAGACTAAGACCTTCGACTACTTCCACCAAACGTGTCAATCTTCTATGCTTGAGAATGAAAGACCATTAGAGTGTCAAGATAGCCCCCAAGACTGAACTCCCTGCATTCATACTAATGATACTTGAAACAATCAACCAAGAATTTCACCTTAGAAACTCTTTTCAACCATACTTCAAATACATACATAACTTCATACATAAAATCTCATAAAATTTCTCATTGATATTACTAAACAAGCATTATATTACCACTTAATTTTTAACCATAAGAAAACAAATAAAGTATAAAACAAAAGACATCAATATGCATATAGGACACCTTAACCAAAAACTAAATTTTACGTTTTTTTTTAAAGAGATAATCAATCATCACACATAATAATCGATTATTCCCGAAAGAATTTATGCCAAAATGATTTTCGGATGACAGTAATCGATTATCATATCTGATAACTTTGAAGAAAAGATGACCTTCTAACTAGAACATCGATTATCAAGTGAGATAATCGATTATTCTTGTCAGTTTTTTACAACAACCTAATTTTTCTGGTTTTAGTGCATCTTAAATATATCTAAATGATCAATTTAGAATCTGTAAAACTAATATTGATTCCAAAACATGTTTATAGATGAAAATAAAGTACTACATAACTCATTTGGCTAGGAATTAGATGAACTAAACCAACTTAACAACTCAAAAGTGCCTAAACTCAATTCTATCACTTGCAACACTCAATTTCTGCAACTAATAGCTTGAATAAGTCATAATGAACTTAACAACAGACTTCCAACCATCATAGTTAACCCATAACATCTAATTCAAAATCACACTCTTCAAAACCTCTAAAATTAGCCAAGTCAAAGCCAAAATCAACATATCAATTACCAAAGGTTGTAGCATCAGTTTTCTCTCATTCCTAAGGTCTAAACTAGTTTTAAATTACCCTTAAACAAACTAAAAAGCTCTGATTTATATCATATTTACTTCCTTTAGATTTTTACTTAACAAAACCTCTAAATTACCTTAGGAACAACCTTATAATCATGCTATTATGACTAACATTCTATTCTTAACATCTTATCAGTTCATTCTCGTCGTCAACAAGTTACTAGAGACTTACTAAACTGTCCAAAACCACCATTCTTCTTTTTAGACCAACATGTCAATAATCCACTTCTCAAACCTCTACCCCCTTCCCTTTTCTTACAATTAATATCACTCCAAGACCTATAACAATTTAATGACTTCAAGAATAAATTAAAATCAACATCTCCCTTATCAAAACAACCAGAGAACTCAGCATAACAATCATACATAGTTTTTCATAGGTTTTCACTTCAATACATATCATTTTCAAACAATTTAACACATTAATAGTACTATATCAGTTTACTCATACATTCCAACACAACATTCTCATTAAATCCAAGATTTTTTTACAATTTATCTATAAGACTTCAATTAACTAACTTTCTTTACCTTAGAAAGAACTCCTACAACTCTAAGAACTCCTACAACTCTAAGAAATCCCTACCGTTGCTTCCACCGTAAGGAACTCTAAAAAATTCTACAAGTCACCAAATTGTGATCGGAGTGAGTCCTTAGAACTACAGATTGACTAAGAACTAAGAAATGAACATCGATGATACATGTGTCAGGGTTTCCTAAGCATGATCATAAACAAAGAAACAAAAGGAAAAAGAGGTAGAAAACTTACTTGCTCAAAACGAAGAGCTGATAGGTTAGAAATAGAGATTACTCAGTTGTGATCTCATAAGAACTTCCTTATCATCAAACAGATGATCGAGGAGTAAGATTTCTTAGAGAGAATGGAAAGAAACCTAAGAGGAGTAGTTTTATAGAGATGGTTTATGTTTTAAGTAATAAGACAAGTTTAAAAATTTCTATTTCTATTAGTGAATTATTTCAATTTTAAAATACTCGGTCTCATTATTTTAAAACACCTATCAACTCTAATACTCTATTTTCTAAGTTATTATACATGTAGTTATCAATATTACTACAAATCAGCTTCTTTGCTACATATCAATTTTCAATCATCTAACACTTCTAAAAGTCCCAATTAACCCCAAAACAATGCTAAATCAGTTACCTTCTCACTCTTATACCTATTTGTCAAATTCACTTATCAAAACCCCACTGTTAGACTTAAAACTCAAGTATTTAGCACTTTCACCTCACCACTACTCTAAATTTAGTTTTCAACACTCAAACATCATTATCACACTCAATCATGACATTATCAAGCATCACAATCACACCACACCAAATATACACAACATCATACCATTAAAATCATCCATGAGACATACATAGAATACATAATCATACCAATTTCTCAAAATCGTCTATAACTTATAAAGATACCAAAAATTATAACATAAACACAAATTAAGACAATGTCTAACTTCCCTTACCTCTAAACCAACAGTTAAACTTCTCAAAACGCTTCGCCAATTACTTGAACTGTAGGGAATACCTAGACGAACCTACGAACACCAAATTATAAACGGACAGAGTCCTTAAAACTCTAGATAAACCAAGAACGGGTAAGAGAAGCATGATTATACATGCAACAGTAAAAGATTCCTCTAAAACATATTTAGGAAACATGAGGGGAAAATAGAGTCAAAACTTACTTGCTCTATTGAAGAAACTGATCAGGTAGAAATGTAGACCTCGTTGTCATGATCAATTAGGTACCTCCCGATCGTCAAATAAATGAATAAGGAGTTAGAACTCTTAGAGAGAAGGTAGAAAACTCTAGAAAAGTGGTTTATAAAATGATTGTACGTTTTAAAATAACGAAACTAGTTTATAACAAAACTATTTATAATAAAACTGTTTAATATTAAAATAATCAAGTTTTACTATTTTTAGACTACTACCACTTATAAAAATACCATTTTCTAGGATTTTACAAATAATACTGATAGTATTAATGCTAATATTAATTCAAATAATAATACTATTATTAATTCTAATATTCTTACAAATATCAACAAAAACTAATAACAATAATAATAATACTACAAATAATAATAATAATAATAATAATAATAATAATAATAATAATAATAATAATAATAATAATAATAATAATGCTACAAAATTTACTATTACTATTAATACTAATAAATCTAACAATACAAATATCAATAATATCAAAATATAAATAAGAATAATAACAATAACATTAATAATTTTACTATTACTAGTACTAATAACTATAATAATAATAACATATAGTAACCACAATAATAACACTAATTTTATTAATTATAAGAATAGTATTGTTAATAATAATAATAATATTATTATTATTATTATGTCAGACTTAATTATTGTAATACTCATTATAAAATAATATAGATGAATCCAATTTCATAATTAGAAAAGACTCAACAGATATGCATAAATCATCAATACACCATGTATTGTAGACAATAACCCATTCAATTCAAAGTTTATCATTAACAACCCTAAATATTGACATTTATTTAGACAATGATATGTTTGTAACTAATATACTCAATTACTTCTGGTTCAAAAGGAAAGACTATTCAACTTAAAAATAGATCGGTTAGGCTCTAGACCAATTACAATTACTCATGTCATTAAGCCATTAAGCAAAGAAACAAGGACATATGTATCAACTAGTCCTAGTTCTAAGCTCATTAACTTTAATCTGTTTACAGCTAATGAACATTCATATACCATTAATCAGATAACAATGTACTAACGTTTAATCAAAACACACAACATAAAACCCACTCAATAAAATAAGCATAACGTGATAAATAATCAATAAACAATACAATTATTTCATAGTCATACTTGTTGCAACAACCAAACTAACCACATTTAGAGTATGCGATAGACATTACTTACCTATTGCAAGTCAAATTATGAAATACAAAGTATATACATTTTTCGATAAAAATTACAACTACAATAGATAGTAAGGCAGTTTAGTATCATACGCATGTTGGGGATGATTCGACACACACATAGAACTTCACACATGGTAAGAAGGACATTGTCCGCTTTGGATCAAGCCCTCATGGGTTTACTTTTGGTACCACTCCAAAATACTTCTTACTGGAGGTATTTATGTATATATAAACCATTGACCTGCCCTTTTTCTACACAATGTGGGACCTGCCCTTCTTCTACACAATGTGGGACTTTGTTTGCACTCCAACATCCTCCCTCAAACAAAGGACTATGGTCTCCTTCTCACACTGAGCATTTCTCTTGCTCTCCCCGCCTCTCATGATCTGTCACTGATCATGGGGGCTGTACTGGTCTGAGCCCAGTCACCAGACCCAAACTATGGCCTCTGATACCACTATTGGGAGAAGGTTCGACACACACATAGAACTCCACACATGGTAAGACATTGTCCGTTTTGGGTCAAGCCCTCATGGACTTGCTTTTGGTACCACTCCAAAAGACCTCAATACTATTGGAAGTATCTATGTGTATATAAACCATTGACCAACCCTTCTTCTACACAATATGAGACTTTGTTTCCAGTCAAACAACCCAAATCACAAACATAACATTATCCAACCAGTAACAAAATTAAGAGCATATCATAAAAGACAACTTCTTTCTTGTTAGTAATATTAAGTTGAAAAGTCATATATCTAAACATTAAATTATAATAATAATTATTTTTGTCAAGCTACTCTGAAATGGAATAATATTTTCTACCTTAAATTGAAAAAAAAAAAACTTAAGATTAAAAGGATGGAATGAAATCCAATTTTTTTTTTTTTACCATTTGATATAGAATGGAATGGTAGGCCTTTCGTTCCAATACAAAGAAGGGTCCTGGGTTCACTTCCATTAAAACATTACATAATAATTTAATATTATTTGATACTATAACTATTATTGATATTATTTACTGTATTATTATTATTATTAGTATATATTTTTAAATAATTTTTTATATTGTTCTAATATTATTATCCTTATATATTTTTGTATTTGAAAGTAGGCCCGTTCAACTTAGTAGTAATAAGGGTAGAAATTAAAATTAAAAAAAAAAAAGGCCCTAAAACCCTAACGTCTGAAACTCAGACAACGGAAAGGACATGGGAATAGTGAGATTGCAGAGTGTAGACGAGAATCAAAATCACAAAATGGAGCGGAGCTGAGAAGAAGCGAAGTGATAGGAAAACGCAACAATCAGTGTCGTTTCAGCTCGCTGAATTGCTGCTAAACTCACGGTTTTACACGAGTTTAACCGAGTTTGTTCGAGCTTGCAGGAGCCTAAAAAAAGCTATTCTACATAGGTTCGCGATCTTGATAATTACGGCCAGTATTGATTTTGTTTTGGATTATTGAAAAATGAACTGAATAAAGTTTTTTAATCATCAATTGTGGCACTGGTTGTTGTAAACTTAAAACTGGTGTATATAAACAGGACAAGAAAAATAAATACGCAATGCAGGTGTATTCTGAAAGGTGAATTTTTTTGTGCTAGTTTGACGTAACAGTTCATATAAACTTGGTATTGTGTTTTTCTTTGGGGGGCATCAGGTTGATGTAGCTGAAGCCTCTTTGAATTTTCCAATTAAGCATTTGTTTCACTGTGTCAATGAGAGGCAATATTGGAATAAGGATCCCAAACCCCACTATTTCAAATGCCACCAGAAGAACGGTAGTTGCATTTTCTTCATCTTCTGGTTTTGGAGATGGCGGTCGTGGTCGTGGTCGTGGAGGCTCCCTCCCTGGTTCAGGGCCATTCAATTTCAATGAAAGAGCTCCTGGTAAGCCTAGTTCCAGTGAGCCCAAATCTGACACCACAGAGTCTCCCATTCCTCCTGATGTTGGCCATGGCCATGGCCGTGGCAAGCCAATGCCTCAGTCAGGTCTTCATTCTTTCTCATCGTTTTTATCTTCCATAAATCAGCCACCTGCTGGTCGTGGCCGAGCTACTGTGCCTCAACGTGAAAGTGATATTCAGCCACCTGCTGGTCGTGGCCGAGCTACTGTACCTCAACCTCCAAATGATTTGGGGCCACCAGAACCCAAAAAGCCCATTTTTTTCAGAAGAGAGGAAAGTGTTTCTCCAACAGCGACAGATGGTGTTCCTGTTGATGTTGAGCGTGTTAACAAACTTCCAGGTAGCATACTAGAAGTGTTGTCTGGACTTGGACGGGGGAAGCCCATGAAACAGCCAGATCCGGAAATGCGAGCTACAGAACACAACAGGCATCTTCGCCCTCCGCGAGCTCCTGGTGCAGCTGCATCCGACACTTTGCCTGAGAAACAACCAATACCAAGCCGGGATGATGCAGTGAGGAATGCACGGAGATTTTTGTCACGAGGTGAGGACGATGGAAGTGGCCCTGGAAGAGGAAGAGAATTTAGAGGGAGAGGTGGGCTTGGCAGAGGCAGGGGCAGAGGCAGAGGCAGAGGTCGAGGCATGGGAAGAGGAGGATTCAGAGGGAGGGATGTGGATGAAAGACGTGGAAAACGCATGGATGCTGAGGATTCATATGCTACAGGGCTATATGTTGGAGATGATGCAGCTGGTGAGAGATTAGCCAAAAAGTTTGGGCCAGAGATAATGAATCAGTTAACTGAAGGATTTGACGAGATGGCTCGTAGAGTTTTGCCATCGCCATTAGAGGATGAGTATTTGGATGCATTAGACATCAATTATGCAGTAAGTAGTTTCTACAGACATCATTATTTATTTGTTGAGAAATAATTAGAGGTAGCGGAAGTATAATTTTGTAGCTTAGCTGCATATAGGGAAATTCTTCAGTCTTAATTGAATTGCTATAGCAAACTCATTATAATCGTCCAATTCTCTAGATCTAAAGACTAACATTTCTTTCGGGGAAGTTCTGTGAGCCAAACTCCTATTTTATGTTTAGTACCCATATTTCCATGTTTAATTGTTTGTATTTTTTCCGCTTCTTTATTGATTCTTGCAGATTGAATTTGAGCCGGAATATTTGGTGGAGTTTGATAATCCCGATATTGATGAGAAGGAACCAATTCCACTTCGGGATGCACTTGAGAAGATGAAACCATTCTTGATGGCATATGAGGGGATCCAAAGTCAGGAAGAGTGGGAGGTATATTTTGTTGTTAATCTTATCCAATATCCTTGCCTTATGCCTTAGCATTCTAACCGTAACATTAATTGCAAATGTTTCAGGGCACAAGTTTTGATACTGATGTTTGTTGTTTTCTTTTTTTGAACTTTTAATTCATCACTATCTTCTTCGACAATAATGTCGTGGCTTGGTTGCCACTATCTTTGTCATATCAAACCTGGGTAGCAAGTACATAGAACAAGTACCGTATCAGTCACTATGTTTCGAAATAGTTGTCTATTTTATACATGCTAGCGGGTAAAGGCTGTTGTTTTTAGTGTTCTCTACTGTAGTTTATGGGTGTGTGTCCATGTGCTGGGATCTTTTTCTTATCTAACTTTGTATCATACTAGGAAATAATGGAAGAGACAATGGCACGAGTTCCATTGTTGAAAAAGATTGTTGATCACTATAGCGGACCAGACAGAGTAACTGCAAAGAAGCAACAAGAAGAATTAGAAAGAGTTGCTAAAACTCTTCCTGAAAGTGCACCATCTTCAGTGAAACAATTCACTAGCCGTGCTGTTGTCTCCCTTCAGGTTTGGAACTCTAAATATTGATATTGTGTTGGGCATAAAATGTCTTAATACTTGGCTACTTGTTTTCCTTTTATGTTGATATTCTTATTATAAGTATCTCTGCGGAGTATGTTCTACTTGCTCTCATATAACTCAGCGGTAAATGAACCCATTTTCTCAGTATAGTTATCTTGTTATTTTATATCAGTTGAGAAACTGTTTCTTAACAGTTGCATAATCAATTGAAATTCCAACAAATATTTGCCATTTTGTCTATGAATCCCCAATATAAATTCTAATCGATAATATAAAGGCCAAATGTATTGAGAGAATAGAATATGTATTTGATTTTGTACCAAGGCTGAACAGTTGATATTGACAAGGCATGGATAGGAAAATCAATTCTCTGCCTAAAGCTTAATATTTGTTTAAATCTATTAAAAGATATTGGCAAGGAATGCACGAAGATTGTTAGGTATTGGAGTTGGCTTTGGTGGAATGAGATAGTTATTTACTGTATGATTAGAAATCCAGGGTTCCCAAACTTTAGTTCCCCATATGAAAGTGAATTGTGGCATTGTACATTAAAGAGTTGATTCAGAACCTTGCTATTTCATGATTGTATGAAGTTTGCATCTGTTTTTGGTAATCAATTTATTCTGGCTGTAGTCACAGATGTTGCTGGAGTTGCACTAATCTGAATCGGGAAAGGAGACTATATCTAATATCGAATCTTAATATGTTGAGAGTTTTGTTTCCTGAGTCTGGCATTAATTTACTTGTCTTGAGATTGATTTATAATCCTTCTTTGTCTTTTTTATCCTTTCATGAATTCATATATATATATATATATATATATATATATATATATATATATATATATATATATATATATATATATATATATGCCTTGTCCACTTCCGACTGCAGATTCTTTATATAAAATTACAAGCACATAAAATGTGTTAACAATTTTCTTCGCATAAGAGATTGAATATAACTGGAAAGCTAGGACTTTGGAGTTTGCTCGATGAATTATTTAATAATTCCCTGGGCTAATTCTTTGTAGTGCTCTAAAAGTTGATCTTTTTTTGCTTTTATTTTTTCTCAGTGAGCATCGTATATAAAATGGTATGTTTGTAACTTCTTTGTTGTGAGTTATTCGTGTGGCTGAGTTTTCTTTGGTGTCACTACTGCAGTCACCTCTTTGGAAGAATTTACTAACTTAAAAGTGTCAATTATGTAAAAATGTACATCAGAACAAAATATTAACCAAAATGATGGACAATAAAATTTTTAATTGTTGGTTACTGTTACAGCTTAGCCGGTTATATCTTCAATTTAAAGTAGTTTTCTTATGTTGAAACGAAAACTACAATGGCATTCGGAAGGTTAAACAACGTGTTTGTTTTTTGATGCTTTATTTGCATTATATTCTTTCTGTAAACACGTAATGCTAAAAAATTATGAATCAGATATATGTATTATCTTCAATTAAGTTCTTTTTGCGTTTTTATTGCCTTTTTTTCAATGAATTATGAGAGATGCTGTTGAGAAAACTACTGGAAGGAATATTCTGCACATTATTTATGGTTGGTCTGAAATATGATGCAGAGTAATCCAGGCTGGGGATTTGACAAGAAATGTCATTTCATGGATAAGCTGGTTTGGGAAGTGTCTCGGCATTACAAGTAACTTACTTTTCCTTTTGTGTGGTATACTGCCATAACTCTTGTAATAATATTAATTATAATTATCTTTTAGTGTTGTTGCTAACGATTTTTACATCTTTTTATACTTTGTAATAAATGGATTATCATTTTTTTTAGACTTTCCAAAAGTGAAAGATGTGGGATCATAATATTGATGATTGGGAAATTAGTGGTTATAATTTAGTAATTTCACAATTAGTTTATATATATGTATGAGTTTTTCAAAATTGTAATTGTTTTATGATTTAGCGATTTATTACTGGCTGTGTTTTGCACTTCTATAATATTGATGATTGGGAAAATAGTGGTTATAATTTAATAATTTCACAATTAGTTATATATATATATATATATATATATATATATATATATATATATATATATATATATATATATATGACTTCTTCAGAATTTTAATTGTTTTATGAATTAATGATTTATTGCTCGGTGTGTTTTGCACATCTATAATATTTATTTTTATAGATGTTATTTTTTTTTCATTGTATGTAAGCATGGATCATAATGGATAGTTAAGAAAATTAAAAGTTAGTACTTATATGCTTATTACTTAGAAATATTTATATTTATGTTTTAATTTCATCATTCAAATAAGATTTAATGTTTATACCTTTTTATTTTTTTCGAAGTATTTAAGGACATTTGAATTATATCCTAGATAGAAATCTAGTAAGAAATAATATTAAATCTGTTCTAACATAATTGATGATTTTTCCTTTTGTTGAGAGAGGAATCATTCCATCAAAATCCAAGGAATGAATAAAAAAGATAATATAATAGTAATAATAATGTTAACAAAATGAAGATTAGTTCTAAGAATTTTAATTAAATGAAAATAAATAAATATGATAATGCAATGAAAAATAAGTATAAATTAAAAAATTATGTTAATTTAATGTTCTATCAGGCGCAAGAGACAAACAAGTAAAATTCACAAAAAGACAAATATCCACCGATGACCCAGGCCATCTGCCACATTTGATTTGAATTTGAAGTATAAAATTGATAAATATCAATTTAAAAATTAAGAGCATTTACATACAATTTACTTGTATTTTTATTTATTAAATATTACTTTGCATAATTATTGTTTTGCAACTAAATTAGGGTGATATTTGATTTGGGATAAAAGAAAGTACAGTAAGTTTTTTAGTAGACAAGAATTTTTTTATGAAGTTATTCTCAAACTTTGTCTAATCTTATTATGTATAAATATATGTTTAAAATTTTTATATTATTCGAGTCATTATTGATTTAAATTTGAATCACATTACAATTGATGAATATTAATTTCAAATATTGAATAACATAAATAAACTTAACAGCTATATTTAATTTATTACCTTGTGATTATAAGCTTCATAATTCAATCATGATATTTTATTACACACCATTTCATTAGAATTTTGATATGATTAAAACATTATTTAATCATACGTTTTTCATTTATAAAAATATTAAAGCTATTACTAATGTGAAATATAATTGTATTGATGCGTAACATGATTTATATATAAATTTCTGAGGTTACTAACAACAATTATAAATAAAATTGTTTAAACATGATTGATAAAAAGTTGCCTGATTTGAATGGTTAAGGAGTAATGATGGTTGATTAGTGATGGATAACATTGCTGTCTATCACTCACTTTAATTAATTACAGTTGTCAATTATCTTTTTCCTTATTCTTATCTTAATCTCGTTACTAACATTGAATTGTGCTTTTAGTTATTTAAAAAAGAAAGAAAAATATCTTATAAGTGATAATGTCCTGCTTCTCACTATCTTAATTATTGTTTAGACCTTCAGCTTATTAATACTTTTTTCTTCAAACGTGTGACAGATTATCCATTTGTGAAATATTTTAAGAGTATTCTTTTCCTATATCACTCTACATTTCTTTCATGTACCTTCGTATTTCTTTAAAATTTCAATATTCTTTATATTTAAAATTTTTTTACACTTTAATTTTTTTCTCCAATAGATTTTAAAATTCGTTAAAGAAAGAAATTCTTCAACCGATTCTGAAATCTGTTGAAAATTTATTTTTCTTCAACAGATTTCAAATTCAGTTGAAAATTTTTCAAAAGTTTCAATGGATTTCAAAATTCATTGAAGAAAGTTACTTTTTGAATGTAGATTATAAAAATAAATATGAGGTGATGCAGAGAAAAAACACTTCAACTAATTTTGAAATCTGTTGAAAAATTATTTTCCTTCAACAAATTTCAAAATCTGTTAAATTTTTTTTCAAAAGTTTCAACGGATTTCAAAATTCATTGAAAAAAGTTATTTTTTGAATGTACAGTGTAGAAAGAAATATTAGGTGATGTAGAGAGAAACACTCTTCAACTGATTTCAAAATCTATTGAAAAATTATTTTTTTTCAACAAATTTCAAAATCCGTTGAGTTTTTTTTCAAAAGTTTGAACGGATTTTAAAATTCATTGAAAAAAGTTACCTTTTTGAATATAAAGTATAGAAAGAAATATGAGGTGATACAGAGAGAAACACTCTTATAAAAAATATTATTAATTCGATCCTTGATAAATTTTTACACACATTTTAAATTTGTTATTTTATTTTTTAGTCTTTTTCTTTCTTTATAAATACTTAAATTAACTTTATAATATGTACAAAATAATCTTTTGTACTTAAAAACGAAGAATAACAATTACGATCATTTTAATCTATATATTACATAAGTCACAATAAATTAAATTGAACTTTAAAAATAAGGATGTGACACTTTCACATCCTTAAAAAAACTTCATTAAATCATTAATATATTAATATTTCAGTTATATTTCATTTTATGATATATTATTATTATATTATCAAAGTGAGATGTAAAGTGATAATTTTACATGAAGGATATTAAACTATAAACTTTTGTTAAAACAATCATCTACTAATATTTATTATTTTTAGTGATTACTTTTATAAATAATTGTTTTTATTAATATATTAATATAATCAATAACTTATCATTTTATTTTAGTTATTTTTTATTTTATATGTTTTAGTATATTATATAGAGTTAAATATATGTTTTTGTCCCTTAATTCTCAGTGAAAATTAGAGTTAGTCATTCTTTAAAACTTTGGCCTAATTTAGTCGCCAATCTATAGAAATGTATGAATTTAGTCCTTTTAACTAAAATTTGTTAGGTTTATTTGATGTTTCAAGCACGTTTCATGATAGCATTTGAGTTGTTTACACTATTTGACACATTTTTGCTTCAATCTTGATTGAGAAACGCATTTAAAACATGAAACGAAGTTGATAAATTTTGGTTAAAAAGACTAAATTTCATACATTTTTAAAGTTTGGAAACTAAGTTAGGTCAAAATTTTAGACTAATTCTAATTTTCATTAAAAGTTAAGGAATCAAAAACATATTTAACCCGATCAAGTATCTCTTAATCTTATCTTATGAGAATTTATGTTAGATTATTAAATTAATATAAGACGCTGATCCATTCCTTCAACATAACATCACAAAACATACTTACGTGGAATGATTTATAATTAATTTAATAATTTAAAAGTTAATAAGTATTTAGACCTATAAATTTAGATCCTTCCAATTAAAATTTATAAATAATATATTTTACTAAATACATTGACTAATTAATTAATTACTATACTTTGTTATTTTTTGATACATTAGACATGGAAATCAAGGTATTTTGTGCCAAAAAGAAGTATCCAAAATATTGAAACGTAAAAGCGTTTGAAACGTAGAGTCGACTCCATAATATCATTGACCAAGTAACTATTTTTTTATATGTTAAAATTTTACTTTAGGTATTGATAATTACCTTTATTTAACGATAACTATTTTTTATCATCCTAAATATAAATGTGGGAGTTTCCACTACTTTATTGTAATAATTAATAAAGAATTGAATTTCATTTATTATTTAACTTAATCAACTAATTGAAACAGTAATTACATGGTTGGCATATAAAAAACTTGATTCCATACATAATAACGATGAAGACGCAACTTACACCAGTCGTACACAATCACTTCATCCATGGAGTTTCATCTTCAACCTCACTTCCTGGTGCTGCCATACCCATCACAGGGCCACATTAACCCCATGATCAACCTCTCCAACATCCTTGTCTCCACAAACCCCGACATCCTCGTCACCTTTCTCGTTACTCAACACTACTTTTCCCGGACCACCTCCAACGCTAAACCCCACAACATAACCTTCGCCGCCTTCCCTGACCTCCATCTCTCCGCCGACACCTTCGAAGCCACCATCCACGCCGTCATGACGCAGATGGAAGGGCCGCTCCAAACCCTCCTCGACCGCCTCCACCCACCGCCCACGCTCCTCATCTGCGACGCGTTTCTCTCGTGGGCTGTCGCCCTGGCCAACCGCCGGAAAATTCCGGTGGCCGCGTTCTGGACGACGTCCACGGCGGAGCTGTGGTTGCAGTATTTCCATCTTTTCCAACGGAACCAACTCTGTCGTCAAAAGAAATTAGGTGAAACTTCGAACACCGTATATTTTCACGCATGTTTCTAGTATTTTCTAAAGTTTTTCTTTTTATTAGACATATAAAATGGTATTTGTACGTGGAGGAAAAATAGCATGACAGACGTTTACATTTCATATACAATAATTTTAAAAGAATCAATTTTTATAATTTATATAAAAAATTATGTGTCAAATGTGTCTTTTTGAAGAAAACAAAACAGTGATATTTATAAATAATTTAATTTTAAGTAATTTTTATAGTTGGTTATGTTTTTTTTTTTTATATTTTTTTATTTTGTTGTATCTGTTTCATGAGTTGTGTCTAAAAAAAAGAGAAAACTACTTCTTTTCAAACATTTTTAAATATCATAATAAATTATTCTCTTATCAAAAACAATTCATTAAACAATTAATATACCATCTAATATTTATCGTCATTTTTACTTTATTTTAAATTATCCTCACTTTAAATATTATTTTTTTTATAAATGAATCGAAAAGAAACCCAAGAAAAATTAAACATGTTATTTTCATAAGCATTTATAAAAGATAAAGTAGCTTTTTTATAAACTAAAATTAGTTTAGGTACAAATTGAAAAAAAAAATTGTATGTAATAGAACATATATATATATATATATATATATATATATATATATATATATATTGTGGTTACATTATTTTTTAATTTTAAAATCGTAATTTAAAAATATATTATTATGTATCTCGCTATATATATCTTGCTAATATTGAACAGACTAAACAAAATCGCATAAAATAAAAACAATCATAAAAATAATGTTTGATAAACGTTAAATAAAAATTAATATAAATTTAAATATTAAAAATATATACCATGATAAGAATATATAAAAAATGGTGCAGTAGTAATATGTTTTTGATAGTTAATGATAATAAACATTATACAATCTGTATTTTATTTTTTTAAGATTTTACAATCAATTTATTATTCTGTTAAAGACTTTATAATATGTTTTTTTTTTATTTATTAAAACGTATTTAATGAGATCAATGATTTCTATTTAAATGTTTATTTCTTAATTAATGTTTTTAAAATGCTATTGGATATATAAGGTTTTATATTTCTAATTTTATGTGATTAAAATATAACTGTGTGACTCTATTCAGAAGAGTCAACCCTTGGCCAGCATGTTCTCATCTTGTATATTAGAAGCAAGTAAAGAAGACTTTTTGAAAAATGTTAAAATTAAAAAAAAAAATCTTGTATTAGAAGCAAGTAAAGGAATCTTGATCCAATTGTAATTTTTTTACAAGAAAAATTGTGCTATTTTTTTTTCCTACTTTGGTTAATTCAAAATATGTTGATAAATATAAATTAACGAATTTAACATTTAAATATGGTGTGAGAAAACTATATTATCAATCAATTAAATATCAAGTATATTATTTTAAAAAATTATTATAAAAGAAATAAAATACATATAATATGTTATTGAAAACGGTATTGTTTTTCATTAATTTGTGTATTTTGAAAGCACGTACATATTATTTTGTAAAATTTAATAATTCAAAATACATTGAAAAATATAAATAAAAGGTTAAAAATTATATTAAGTATAACTTTTAAAATAATTATATTAATAAAAGGAAATCGAAAGCTTGTGATATAATTTATATGAGTATTTTGTGAATCTGAATGTTGACTGAAATTGTGTAGATTATATTCCATCAACCTATTGGATAGATGGATCAGATGTTCCTCTTCTGGATGGGAAGAACAGTAAAATTCTGCAATGGGCAATGAAAAGCTGTGAATGGCTTCCAAAAGCACAGTACCTTCTACTGCCTTCAATCTATGAGTTAGAATCGAAAGTGGTTGATGCCTTGAAAGCAAACCTCTCAATTCCAATATACACCATTGGTCCAAGCATACCATATTCAAGCGTTGCTGAGAACTCACGGAACCCTAATAACAATGGGTACATGGAATGGCTAGATAGGCAACCCCCAAATTCAGTTTTGTACATTTCACATGGAAGTTATCTTTCAATCTCAAGTGCTCAAATGGAGGAAATTGCCAATGCATTGCATGATGGGAATGTGAGGTTCATGTGGGTGACAAGAGAGGAGAGTCCAAAGTTGAGAGAGATTTGTAGAGAGAAGAAGATGGGGTTGGTTGTGGCATGGTGTGATCAATTGAGGGTATTGTTGCACCATGCTGTGGGGGGTTATTGGACTCATTGTGGCTGGAATTCAGTCATGGAAGGGATCTTTTCTGGGGTGCCATTTTTGACATTTCCAATTGCCATGGATCAGCCATTGATTAGTAGACTCATTGTTGAGTATTGGAAGGTTGGTTGGAGAGTGAAGAAGGATGAGAAGATGGAGGATTTGGTGACAAGAGATGTCATTGTTGTGTTGCTGAGGAAGTTCATGGATTTGCAGAGTGATGTTGGGAGTGAAATCAGGAGAAGAGCCAAGGAGCTTCAACTTATGGTTAAGCTTGCAATTTCTGAGAATGGCTCCTCTCATACTAATATCAGAGCCTTTCTCAACAACATAGTTCAAACTGGAGCAAAAAGAGTTCAAGTTCAAAACGCTTGATTGAATTCTCCAAGGTTGTTCTTTCCTTTATGTTTCCAAGGTTTTCCTTCTTATTACAATATGTCCCTTGTTGCAAAGAAAATAAATTTGAATAATTATCTCCAGATAACTTTGTTTTTACTGAAATTTGAAGGGTTGTTTCTGATGTGAATGAAAGATATCTGATTACCATATTTCCGTACCAAAGTGATGATGACATGATGTGTCTGTTGATGAGAGAAGACAGAAAGTACACACTTATTTTCGAGCACTCAAATAATATGGTAATAATTTCATGTGGGAGAATGATGTGTTAATTTATAGACTTTAAGTTCATGGATATATAAGTAATATGATAACATTTTAAGAACAATAATTGAAACACAGTTATAATAATATATTTCTTACCTATAAAAGTTAAATGTCAATAATAAATATTTTTTTGAAAGTAATCTACATAAGTATAGTCTCAATACTTCTTCAACAATTCATAAAAAGTTTTTAGAGTTAAATATTTCGATTTGAAATACATCATTACTAATAATTTGCTTAACAGAAACAAATTTAAAAACAAAAATTTGGAAAATGTACAAAGGAACAATTTTTTTTAAATTTTTAAAAAAATTAGGACTAAATTGAGACAAAATAAAAATACGAGGACCAAATTGGAACAAAATAAAAATACAAGGACCAAATTGAAACAAACGCAATGACACGTGGTTTGACAGTGACACGTGGCACTGTCAGTGCCACCTCACACTGTCACTGCTATGTGGCACAATGTCAACTTGACACGTGGCAAATTTTATTTTTAAAAGAAAAAAAATAAAAAATAAAAATAAAAATAATTCAAAAATATATTTAAAAAATTTAAAAAAATCACGAGCTGACACGTGTCACCTTTTTAACGGTGTTAGTACGGAACTAACGAAAATAACATAATTGCTTCAATTTTTAAAAAATAAGGACTCAATTAAGAAAAAAAGAAAAAATTAGAGATCTAATACCCAAAATATTAAACCTAAACCTTATATATGAAAGCAATGACTGAGTGCACGTATAAAAATGCTGATGAAAAAGTTATAAACATAAAAAGGTTTAATCATTCCACCATTCTTTTTCTTTTATAAGAAATTAATGGTGTGAATTTTCTACTGAGTTAAGTTTCATTTTCTTGAATTCAAATTTACTTTTTATATATTTTTCTGATTTAATTAATTTTAAATTTTCTTAATAAAGAATAATATTGTTTCATTTAAATTAAGATCAAATTTATTATTCATAAAATTATTACATTTTTATATATTACTAATCGATGTTTTTGTTAATTTTTTTTATAAAATTAAAACTAATTAAGTATAAATGTTATCATGTATAATATTTTAAAATTAGATATGGAAACATCAACGAGTTTTTTTTTTTATTTCTATTTCTCTATTATTTGTATAGATATATACTTTAGTCTGAATATTTTCACACTTTGAAGTAAATTATGCATTAATATATAAAAATTAAAATGTAAAAGATAAGAAAAATGAACAACTAAAGTGTCTTGTGCATGCATGATACAATTCAAAAAATCTAAGAAAAAAAATGTATTTCTTACCAAATTACTAAAAATAATATATATATATATATATATATATATATATATATGGGTTTGTTAACATGCGTACGCCTGTTTTTCTGGTACGTTTTAACAATGTGTACCGGATTATAGTAGACAAAAATACCCTTATTTATCATGGATTCTAAGTTTTAAGGTCAAGAATATTTAAATAATTTTCATTCTCAAAACTAAAAAAAAAAAAAAAAAACCAAACTCTTACTCACCTCCCTCATTCCCCTCTCAACCCTTTCTTTTTCCTGTTTCTCACTCCAACATTTTCTCTCTCTCATCCCTATTCTTGCCCCAATTGAAAAAAAATCATAAACCCTTTGTCCTCAGAGATATTTTCTCTGTGATCACTCCAACATTTTTTCTCTCATCTCAACCCAATTGAAGATGGTGGTGGTAATTTGAATCAGGGATATTTTTTAAAAATTGAAAAGTTTACT
Source organism: Vigna radiata var. radiata (assembly GCF_000741045.1). Classification (NCBI taxonomy): domain Eukaryota; kingdom Viridiplantae; phylum Streptophyta; class Magnoliopsida; order Fabales; family Fabaceae; genus Vigna; species Vigna radiata. The sequence continues at coordinate 218,976 of NW_014542914.1, forward strand.
CTTTTATAATCATTTTATATTTATTAATGTTTGTAAAATGAATATAAACTTTGTCACTTTATGTTACTCTTTCCAAATCTCAAAGGTAAAAAATGATTTTACTGTTTTTTATCTTGCACAGTGGTTAAAGTTTATTCTAAACGCCTGTAGAAGTTGATTCAGTAATAAAAAAGGGACATGAGGAAATTAAAGAAATGGGCATAGAGGAGCTCCCTAGGAGTACAATTCTTTCAATTCTAGATTGTAATCTTACATCATGTATCACATACCAATAGAGAAAGGAAAAAGAAACACTTTATGTAAAGGGAAAAGGACAATAGAGGGAAATATCTTGTTCTTTAAAAATATAATATAATGAAATGTGGTGTAGATGTGTAAATAATGTATGAAAATTTAATTGATTTATGAAGGTTTTATTTACATGATTTAATTTAAAAATGAAATTTAATAATAATAAGAAGGGA